>NC_133139.1:78847825-79147825 GCF_048418815.1 Hemitrygon akajei
GAGAGAGAGAGAGAGAGAGAGAGAGAGAGAGAGAGAGAGAGAGAAAGCGAGAGATACAAAGAAATAACTCTGGGAATGGAATTGATGGTATTGCTCCGAAAACTGTCATAAACTCAGTGGGCTGAATAGCTTTTGTGTATGTCATAAGGAAAATATAAAGTTTGAAATAAGGTGGGGGGGGGGTGCTGCATTGTCAGAAGCATCATCACATTGATGAATGTTTAAACCAAAGTTAAAAAACAAAAGAGGCAAATGTTAGAAATCTATAATCAAGAAAGAAAATACGGACATACTCATCTGATCAAGCAGCATCTGAGTGTTAACTTTTTCAGATTAAAGATTTTTTGTTAGAGCTGAGGATCCATCTGCCTTCTTTGTTGAACAAAAACTATTCCTTAACACTAACACTGGACAATTTTTTTTTCGAAAGTGTTGCTTCTTCAAAATTTTTTTGTTTCTGATAGCCCATTCGAAGATGAACACAAACAGAATTTCAGACGACTTGTATCACGTAGGAATTTGGAGAAAAAAGAAATTAACTTTTATCGAATATAATGCATTTAGCTGCACAACGGTGCTAATGCTTTGCAATAGCTTAACTGAGCTAAAACTGTTTTGTGGACGATTTTCATTTGTACTCAATGTCTGAAGCTTCTCTCTTGCATCCAGCAACAATCAGCAAGCACTGATGGATTCCAGTTGCCCTGAATCTTTAGTGACATGTTGCACTTCACGGTTTTGTATGTATGAAGCATGTTGTCAACCAGATGCACGCTTATGTGCTCTGTAGGTGCCAAGAAAAATTTTCAACAACTTCCTTCAAATCCCTTCCATGCAATTTTTTCCAATCCCACTGGAAGTTCTTTGAATTGTCTGTCATTGATGAACTGTTTGATTTGTGGATCAAGCAAAATGCCTTCCTTAATCTTGGCATCAGTCATTCTGGGAAACACCTGTTTCAAATATTAAAATCCTTCATGGAAATTTTTGTGCGGGGGTAACAGCAGATTCCACCCTTGCAGTCTTGAACCCAGTAATTCTGCTTTTGCCTTTGACAAACCCTTTTGTCTGACCAGGTCATTTACGCAGATTGGGGATTGGGTGATCAGAATGAGACTCACACGACATAAAAGGTTCAAAATCTCTATCCGTCATTTTCCATTCCCAGCTCGCACATCATGGTTTCTCATCTGCCTCCTCTGGACGCCATGTCCTGTTTTTCTAAACCTCTCCTGCTTGCAGCCTTCATTCTGCCTAAGCTTGCTCAAGCATGTCTAGACAAGATGGAAGATGGAAAGCTTTTCAGCTTACATTGTGGGCAACACTTTAATTGACATATTATGATTTGAAATAATAAATACAGACAATTTTTTTAAAAAGGGGGCATGATAGGGAAATTTCATGGTGATTTTCATGATCAGCAGCCCAAAATCCATAAGAAACACCCAAAGCTATTCAGGAAGCAAAGTCTTTCTTGACCAGTGTAAATGTTTTTTCAAACATGGCTGAAAAAATAACTTACCCATTGGCAGCTTTTGGCAGCTTGAGTGTCCCTTTCCTATGCCCCTTTGGATGCCCCTTTGGTAATTACCATTTCAAAGTAATGAATTAGCCAGAACTTCCTTTAGGATGTTGTGAGGTCAAAACAGACATGACATCAAAGCAAGCTCTTTCTTTCTGAAGCAGTTTAAAAGTCCATAAATAAACTGCTCATGAAACTTCCGTTGATTACCTGCCATGCTTTATAAATCCCAAATTATATGAAAAGATGAATGCTACTTTGGTCTTCAAAGAAATTAAGAATTAAACTTTCAAGAAATTTTGAATTGCTTCTTTTTTTTGCAGGAGCTTAAGATGTTGCTGATATGCTGGAGACAACCAACAGTTGACATGATGGAATGAAGACCAATATACTCGATACATGGTGCAATGATTTAACCTACATCAACAGCATGCAAGACAAGCTTTCTCTGTATCTCAGTATGTATGACACTAATAAATTAGTACCTTTACTGGTGCACTGTCCATCCTTCCTCCTTGCACTATTCTCACCCAGTCGCTCCTTCAGTGCCAGCACCCTCTCCCTGCTGTCCTCTCCTTTACCAACACCCCTTCACATCACCTGCTCTTCCCTTTCTCCGCACCCTACTGCTTTTCCTCCTCATATTCTATTTCCCCCCTCTCTGCCACCAATGCTGAACTTCAATCCATCCCCTTGCCCTACTAGTCTCTCATCACAGATTGGCTGCCCCAGTCCTGGATGCTCATTTAAAGATTAAGCATTAGTTTTATTTGTCACGCTTACATCAAAACGTACAGTGAAATATGTATTTTTGTGTCAAATGAAATCAGCGAGATTTGTGCTGGGCAGCCTGAAACTGTCCCAACAGTTCAGGCACTAACACAGCTTGCCCACAACTCACCGACCCCAACCTGTACACCTTTGGAATACGGGAAGAAACCGGAGCACCCTGAGGAAGTTCATGTGGAGAGAAGGTCCAAACTCCTTACGGATAGCGGTAGGAATCAACCCCCATCTTACAGCTGGCACTGGCCGCCACGTTACTGTGCCGCCTTGCACGCACCGGCGGGTGATCCACTTCCATTTTGCTTGGCATCCCGGTATGGGACTGCCGGACCTCCCCGGGTCGATGGCTGTGTCACTTGGGGGGGCGTTCTGACTTGCAGAGTGAAGAGTGATCCCAGCCTGTTGAGAGAATGGGAATGCATTTGATGGAGAGGCTGGAGCTGGTGATGATGCCAAGACAGAATGCAATGCCACCATGCCAATCATACCTTAGAAAATTGACCACAGGCATTGCGACAATAGAGACTTCCTACACAAGTCCCAGTGCAGTAATTGGTATTTAATTTTGCATTATTGTGATGTACTGAGGATCATTTCATCACATCAGTACATTGAGGTAAAACAAGGAAAAAGCAGCAACAGTGTGCAGAATAAAGTGTTACTGTTACCGGGGAAGTGCAGTGCAAGCAGACATAACAAGATAGGATGTGAGGTCAAGAGTCAATCTTGCTGGTCAAGAGATCCGTTCAGTTGTCCTATATCAGCAGGACTGAGACTGTCCTCGAGTCTGGTGTACGCCTTTTTAGGCTTTTGTACCCTCTGCCCGATGGAGAGGGGAGAAGAGAAAATGTCCAGGGTGGGCGGGGTCTTTGATAATGTCAGCTGCTTTACGGAGCCTGGGAGAAATGCAGACAAAATTCATGATGTCTGTGATGTGTTCACAAATACCTGCAGTTTCAGCGGGTGAATTTGCCGTACCAATCACTGATGCATCCAGACTGGATGCTTCCTATGGTGCAGCGATAAAGTTTATATGGTGTATCTATAAAAACTGACAGCAGGGACAAGCTGAATTTCCTTCGGCACCTGAGGAAGTAGAGACAGTAGTGCTGAGGGGGTGTTGCATTGTTGGAAATGCCACAGTTCAGATGAAAAACTACACTGAGGCTTCATCACACGGTCCAGTGAAGGGAGACCTTCCTTCATATCCTCTGTCGCTCACCCTTCACTGAGAATAAATATCTTATGGGATTCTTGAGAGGTTTGATATTGTCCTTCTTGCAGTCATCCCTCTAATTGATACAGGTGCTTTGCGGACAGGCTGATGGAGAAAGGAGCAAACCAGGTGGTGAGTAATTCCGGTCATTAGGGTCATGGTGCATCATGTGATAACTTGACTGGAAAATCATGGAATGCAGTGGGTACCGATACACGGGCCAGGGATGTTGCCACAACACCATGCGCTTGCTCCTCTGATAAAGCGGGTGATGACTATGATAAGGCCATGCTCTATGTCAAGCAATTGATCCTGTTGGAGTTCATCTCTCCTTCTTCCATGCTGACCATTTCTTGCTAGACGACCGCGTTTCTTCCCTCTCTTCCCAGCAGATCAGCTTGTTCCCCTTTGGACTGCAGATCAGAGTCTTTCAAAGATCCTCCGTGGCCTCATCTGAATCTTCCAGAGTTGGGTCATCAGCACAGATGATCATAGAGTGTTGGTTCCTTGTTACACTGAGACAGGGAGTGGTGGGGGATTCACTAATTCATTGGGGAGAGTCCTGACTCATCACAGTAGCTCATTCCTAACAGTGGATCTCACTCCATCTGGGACACATTTCTCTTCAGGTTTGTCCCTCCTGGAGAATGTGTACCCATCACCTTGTTCTCTGACCTGGCCACCTCCTGCAGGAGCTGCCTCACTCAGCAGTAACTGGTCACATCATTGTCTGGTCTGGAAGGGCCACTGCACAAGATCAGAAAAAACTGCAGGAAGTTGAATGGACAATGAGCCAATGAACACTTCCTCAGTAATTTTCACCTCAATTGTGGCACTATTTATTTAAACTTTTTAAAATATACTTTTTATTGTAATGTATAGTTTTTGCTACAATATATTGCAATGTTCCTCTGCCACATAGCAACAACTGCTGTGGCATATGCCAGTGATATTGAACCTGATTCTGATGATAATGTGTTCCCAGTTCCTGAACTGTGGCAGTGGAGTGGTGTCCAGGTCTGTCGTCACTGGATCAAGGATCCTGACATTCCCAGACGTTCTGGGGATTGGAACTTGTTTGTGACACATGAGGTTCTACAGATGCTGTAAATCTTTAGCAACACAAAATGTAGGAGGGCCTCAGCTGGTCAAGGAGCATCAATAGATGGGAGTGGACATTTTGGGCTGAGACCCTTCATCTTGACTGGAAAGGAAAGGAGCAGAAACTGAAATCTTCCTCCACCCTCACGACCTGCCTTTTCTCTGGTTTCCCACTTCCCTTCCCTTTATTCCATGGTCTACTATCAAATTCCTCCTTCTTCACCATTCACCTCATCCACCTGACGCCTCTGAGCTTCTCGAATCACTTTCCCTCCTCCACCCACCCTCTTTCCTCCTCACTGAACTCACATCACCTACCAGCTTGTGCTCCTTCCCCTCAGTCCACCTTCTTATTCTGGCCTCGGCCCTCTTCCTTCTGGTCCTAGTGGTCTCGGTCTGAACTGTTGACTGTTAATTTCCCCCGTAGATGCTTCCTGACCTGCTGAGTTCCTCTAGTGTTTTGTGTGGAAGATGCACGCATGCAGATTCCTCTAACACAGCACACCAGCTCCCACGTGATTTACTGAGTGAGGGCTTCCTCCACAGGTATGGGGGCACAGTCCACCAGTCCAAATGGACACCTAAGTCCTCTGCATGGATCCTAATGCCCACACAGAGTGGGACCTACCCCACGAGTACTCATTTGCTCATGCACCCTATGTATCTCCCACTGTCTCCCTCCTGGCTTCTCACCACTCCTTACCGACAAGATCAGGTGGAGTCCAGTCCAGATCCCTTTCCACTTCCTTGGTTTGAGCTACATGCTGACAATATCCCCGGGTTCTGACTCAGGCCTCATCCTTGTCCCCGATCGCTGACCCTGTCCACACCTTTGTCAACGCACCAGGCTCTGTCCACACTCCAGTCCCTGGTCCCTGACTCTTCACATACCCTTGGCCAAATGCCCAGGCTCCACTCACACACTGTTTCTGCAGCCTCTGCCCACAATCTCTGTCTGTGATTTCTGACTGTGCCCACACTGTCTGTATGCCCATGTACATAAAAGGATCTGTCTCTCTGCCTACACGCCTAGCCGTGACCCTGGTCTCCAGCTCTACCTGTGCATCAACTCTGACTTTCTCCACTCTCATTCCAGGCATCCATTTCAAGTTTTCAGGTGTCCTTCACATGGCCCTGATAAGATAATGCTCCAAACTACCTCTCCTATCTCCCACCTTTGGTTCCTCTGATGCTCGAGGCAGAGCTGTGTCTTGGAAGGAGACGCCCAAAAAGGCAGACCAAAGGGTTCAAGGATCCCCTCCTCAAAGAAACGAACTGTCCCCATTGACTGTTGGGAACCTTTGGCCCATGCCAGCTTAAAATCGAGAGTGGATTTGTCAGTTTTCTTTTGCATGAGGTGTGCGTTTGGGGTTTCGTGTTCTTGCCTTTTGCACAATTTTGCAGGGGGTGTTTGATGTTTTTCTTTGAATAACTTCCATGGTTTTCTTTGTTTTGCGGCTATCTGGAGAAGACAAACATCAGAGTTGTGTACTGCATACGTACTTTGATAATAAATGAACCTTTGAACCTTTTGAATCTTTGAGGTATCTAGTATGGTATTGATAACCCTAAGGCCATGCACTGGGAGGACACAGAGTGAATTTTGCAGCAGATGGATTGGACAAACCGCCCACCGCCTGTCCCATCTTTGAAAGAATCTGCGATTCCCATGTCAGTCTCTTCGGAAGTCTCAAAACCAGAATGGAGGTTAGTCTTCCTCGCTCCCAAGTAGAGCCCTTCACCAAAACCTGATCAGAGCTATTCTTATTCTGTGGCAGCTTTTTGTACATTGGCACCCAAATTGCCTGCATTGAGCAAGAGGCATTGACGTATTGTAAAGGTTGTGAAGAGATGAAAGATTCCACTTCCTTCCTCAACTGGTAGATTGGTCGGACAGCGAGTTTCAATTGCTTCCGTCCAATAAGTTATTATAAGTCAACCTGCCTTTTCAGTAACAGCCAAGGAAGCAAAGTAATGTCAGAGGTCATGCCTCCCTGGGGATTATGGGACAAGTGATAGCGGCGAAAATTGCAAAATAATTATGTGAGGAGAGATATGCAGTTATCAGCCAATGTGCTGTTTTTTTAATATCTGTTATTGAATAATCTATACAATTTAGTCTGTTGTGAAGATGGCAAGCTTCCAATTGATAGTAATCTTCAGGATAATTCACAATTATCAAGGTTCAAGTTACAGGAAAGTGTCTTTTATTGCTTCAGTAGCAGATGGAGTCATATGCGTGCCGGCCGGTACCCAGGGGATGGAGTTTATGAAGGATAATGTACTTTAGTTTTCAAGTTTCATTTTGATAGAGCTTCACACGCTGCCAAAGACTGCCCTGAAATTCAAAATAGTCTGTAGTCAAGTTGCTCAGAATAATCTTTGCAATCATTTTAACGTTCTTCGGTACCGGGTGGTTTAACGGGCCATTTCAGAGACCACATCATCGGTGAGGTGGAGTCACATATCGGCCAGGCTGGGTAAGGAGAGCTGACTTTCTTCCCTGTGTGATAGCTGTGGGTCAGGGTGAGTTTTCATAACAATCCACTCATCTCATGCTGTGGTGCCACCGATTTTTAAATCCAGCTGGGGTGAGTTCATGTCCCCAAAACCATTAGTCGACGTCTTTAACCAGGTTACTGGTTACCGTTCCGGTAACTTAACCTCATGTCGCCACATCTATGGAAGCTACTGATTCTTCCCTCCCCTTATCCCAGGAACCCCTCTATCAATGGTTCCAGCAAATGGGAATGTGGCTCCTGCCCAGAGTTGTCGTCTCAGGACATCCCAGTGGATTTTGGGACAGAATTTTCGAAGGAGCCTGGTCTAACGAGGACACATTTATACTGCACTGCTCATAACATTAAAGACATGGTTGTACTGGATGAATTATGTGGAACTGTGAGTTCAAATCCCAACATACCAACTAGAAAAATTAAAATGTTAATTAATTCAAATAAATCTGGAATAAAAAGCCAGTAATGGGCACCATAAAACTGCTGGATTATCAGAAAAGCCCATCTGGTTCGCTGAGGTCCTATGGGGAAGGAAATAAGCCATCCTTCCTCTTTCTGGTCTCGGTCTTACTCTAGACCCAGAGAAATGTGTTCAGCTCCACAGGGGGGCAGCGTGGTGCAGCTGTTAGAGCCACTGCTTCATGGCTCAAGAGGCCTGGGTTCAGTCCTGACCTCAGATGCTGTGTGGAGTTTGGACAGTCTCCCTGTGGCTGTGTGGGGTTTTCCCTGGGTGTCCGAGTTTTCCTCCCAAAGACATGCAGGTGGGCACTGTACACGTGGGGGAGGGTGGGAGAAAATAGTGGGGGCAGTCTAAATTGATAGAAACGTGGGATGAGTAAATCAGGATTGTGTAGGCTTAATGCATGTGATTTGGTTGATGGCTGGAATGAACTTGATGGGCAGAAGGGCCTGTTCCAGTCCATGCTCTAAATCTCATCTGGATATCCAGCATTCCCAACAAGCAGAACAGAGGTTAATTGGGCATTGTAAGTTGCCGTGTGGTTAGGATAGGATTAAATTGGGAGATTACTGGGCGGCCCCGGTTTGAAGAGTTGGAAAGGCCCGCTCTGCAACGCATGTCAATGAAAGTGAAGTGTAAAAAATTAGCGCCCACACGAACACCCCCCATTCTCCGTCCACTCTCTTAAACCAAGGGCAAATTATTGCTGCCTTTAAATTTACAGGCCTTTTAGTGTAAGACGAATCCGGATCATCCCGGGGCCACAAGGCAAATATGCGACTCCCCAGGGACCATTAAAGACCAGGAGGAAGCCTGTAGTCTGAGGAACGGTGTCAAAGAGCTCCAACTTCAGGCTACTCCAAACCATTTCACGGCCAAGTAAATCTTCGCAAAATGCGGTCACTGCAGAAGATGGGAATCCTGTCAGCTGATCTAGACACAAGAAATTCTGCAGATGCTGGAAATCCGAAGTGGTAACACACACCAAAATGCCAGAGGAACTCGGCAAGTCGGGCAGCATCTGTGGAAATGGATAAACAGCCAATGTTTCAGGCTGAGACCCTCCTTCAGGACAAATTATATGTACATTGTAAGCTAATGCCCAGAAAAACTGGGTTTGATTACTTTTGTAAGAGTAAGTATTGGCTCAGACCCTAGAGAGAGCTCCTCTCATCTTCTTTACATTTGTAAAGCTGAATACCTTTTTTCGAGTGCTGAAACTTCCTATTCTAACATTTCATGTAAAGGACCGCACCTCTGGCTGTGCATTCATCCATAGGATCGTGTGTCAGTGCTTACTATCTTAAGCAGAAGAAAGATCATAGAGTCCTACAATATGGAAGCATCCCATTGACCCACTGGACCATCAACCACCCACTGACAATCAGTCCCATTTTAACTGCCCCACATTCCCTTCAAACGCAGGTTCAATAGTGGCACTTTAAGAGGTTTTCAGATAGAAAAATAATCATAGTTGAATTTATTGTCATAAAGCACAAGTACATGCCTGCACAGGTGCCATAGTATCAGCTAAGTATTTCTCACACAAGAAGAAAAACACAAATTAAATGTAAATGATATACTTTTTTCACAATTAGAGCAAGTCCACTGTAGTGCAATGTGATCAAAGTGTAGCTATACTGAGGTGGTGATCACAGTTGCACAGGTTAGTCCCAGAAAACAAATAATTGAAGGAAATTGCTGTTCTAGAACCTGGTGGTATGGGCCTTACAGACACGTGAATGTACAGGGAATGGAGGAATATGGATCAGATGCAGACGGAGGAGATTTAGTTTAATTTGTCTGTGTCTGCCACAGATATTGTGCGCTGAATGGCCTGCTTCTGCACTGTCCCCTTATATTTTCTAGGTTCTATTCTCTCTGTGTACTGTAGGGGCAATTTACAGTTGACAATTAATCTATCAACCTCTACACTCTTTTGGATGAGGAAGGGAATTAGAGCAATTAGAGCCACTCTCTCTGGTGCTCCTCTCTCTCCCTTTCTTCTTTCTTCCATGGCCTTCTGTCTCTTTCACCAATCAACATCCCAGCTCTTTGCTTCATCCCTCCCCCTCCAAGTTTCACCTATCGCCTGGCGTTTCCCTCTTCCCCCCCCCCACCTTTCAAATCTACTCCTCAGCATTTTTCTCCAGTCCTGCCGAAGGGTTTTTGGCCCGAAACGCCGACTGTACCTTTTTCTGTAGAACGCTGCCTGGCCTGCTGAGTTCCTCCGGCATTTTACGTGTGTGTTGCTCAGCTCTCCAGCATCTGCAGACTTTCTCTTGTTTGTGAATATCGCCAATTGGATGGGTAAACAGGTTTCCCAAACTTGCGCAAGAAGAACGGTGTTTCCTGCCCTTCATCTGTAACCCCTCTGGGATCCATGTACTCATAGAGCCACAGAGCATGGAAACAAGCCCATCAGCCATCAGCCACACATTTGCACTCATCCTCTGTTAAATCCCATTTTTACCCTCCCCATGTTCTTCTCGATGTTTCTAAGTTCAATAGTAGCTGGCTCAGTGGCGACTGGTGATGGCCGCTCTTCACGGAAGGACTGAGTTCATAAGGCTGCTCTCCTCCAGTGCTGACGGGAAGGCGTTCTCAACATCTGAAATGTATGTGATTATTGGACTGTACTTTATATTTTCGGTGCTTTCCTTCTTGTGGCCAGTTGGCGGGTGGGTGATATGTTAGCTTTAGTGCGAGGAAGGGTTTGGGGATTTGAGGTCTGACTTTCCTTGTTGGTGTTTTTCTGTGTGGGGCGACCTGTTTTGGTGTGTCAGAGAGGGGGGTCGGAGTTTTGATGTTATTGTTGGTGTTCTTTTTTTCTGAGGAGGAGGGAGTTGGGGATTTGATGCTATTGTCACTGTTTTATTTCTCCGTGTGGGGGGTTCAGGGTTTGAGAGTTTTGTTTGTTTTTCTTTTTCATGCGGGGGGGGGGGTGTAGTAGATGTCTTTTCTTTAGATGGTTTTTCTGCATCTCATGGCTGTCTGGAGAAGACAGATATTAGAGTTGATATTAGAGTACATGAATACTTTGACAATAAAGTGATCCTTTGAACCATTAAATTCTATTATCAGAGTGCATACATGTCATCACTTCGAACCCTGAGATGCATTTTCCTGCGGACGTACTCACAGATCTACAGAATATTAACTATAACAAGATCAATCGAAAATCAAGTACAGCATAGCAGACAACCAACTGAGCAAATGCAAATATAAATAAATAATAAGACCATCAAATAACAAGATAAGGAGTCCTTAGAGTGAAGTCATTGATTAGGGAACATCTTGATAGCTGTTCATCTGTTTAAGAGCCTTCCCCCCCTCCCCCCCAGCCCCTACTGTTAATTCTACCACTCACTGGTGGCAATTTGCAGTGGTCAGTTAATTTACTGACCCCATTCTTTGGAGTGTGTTAGAAAACGAGAGCACCTAGGGGAAACCCACAGAGTCACAGGGGGAACGTGCAAACTCCACCCAGTACCAGAGGTCAGCATTGAACTTGGATTTCGGGTCCCGCGAGGAGGTAGCTCAGCTTGCTGTGCCTCTGTGCCATTCTCCGCTTCATGTTACAAAGAACTGCTACAGGTTCTGTAAGCTGCAGTTGATCCCAAGCCTTAAAGTGATAAGTTTCCCCAACCCTTTTAGTAAAATCCTTAAAGGGTCTCATTTTTTTTATAGATCTGGCTTAGCAATAGAGTCATAAATCTCTGGAGTAATACCGCATGGAAACAGATCATGTGACCCAACTCAATCATGCTAAGCAAGGCTTCCATGTACACTAGTCCCATTTGCTTGCATTTGGCCTGTACCATGCACCTGTCCAAAATGTTTTTACTGCCATTATTGTACCCAGCTTAATGCTTACGCTGGCAGCTCGCTCCACATAAACACTCACCCTCTGCTGTCCTTCAGTCTCTTTTAAACCATTTCATTCTCATCCTAAGACTGTGCCCTTGCGTTTTTGATTGCCATTTCAGGTGAGAAAGAGTGTGCATTGCCCTAGCCATGGCCCTTATGATCTTCAACATTTCTACAATTGCCTCTTCTCAGTCTCTTAGCTCCAAAGAATGAAGCCCTAGCCTGCCCAGCTCAGGCCCTTGAATTCTGGCAACACCCTCATAAATCGTCTTTGCACTCTTTCCTTTTTATTGGTATCATTCCCAAAACAGGGTAGCCAGAACTGTTACATTACAAAAATGAACAACTTGTACAACGTAACATATCAACTCCTATACAGTTTATGTTTCTCTTATGAACGTTGTTTATCTGATGTTTTGTGCCTGTGAAGCTTCTCCAAGAAAGTTTTTTATTATACCTATAAACTCAGCTTTGACTCTTACACAAGTCACGACCCCAAAATTTGATACGGAATGAAATTCACTCTTCCAGGTTTATATATGAAAAACATATTTAGATAAATGCAAAAGGTGAAAGAAATGACAACTTTTCTTAATCTTTTCTTTTAGTCTCAATACTGTGGGGCAGTAACATTTGGAAGCAAACATCAGATGTATCGTTATTGCAATGGAGTGACAGGAATTACGGAGGCATGAGAGAGGAGCTGGCCAAAGCTGACTGGAAGGGGATACTGCAGGGATGATGGAAGAGCAGCAATGGCTGGAAATTCTGGGAGTGATTCGGAAGGTGCGGGATAGATACAGCCCAAAGAAAAAGAAGTATTCTAAAGGCAAGATGACACAACCAGGGCTGAGAAGGGAGGTCAAAGCCAAAGTGAGGGTATATAATAGAACAAAAAAAAAGTGGGAAATTACAGAATAGGGGAAGCTTTTAAAAACCAACAGAAAGCAACTAAAAAGTCACAAAGAGGGAAGAGATGGAATAAGATATCTAACAGTATTAAAAAGGATATCAAAAGTTTCTTCAACTATATAAAGAGTAAATGAGAGGTGAGAGTAGATATTGGACTACTGGGAAGTGATGCTGGAACAATGGTAATGGTAGACAAGGAAATGGTGGATAAACTAATTAAGTATTTAGCTTAAGTCTTCACTATAGAAGACACCAGCAGTATGCCAGAAGTTTGAGAGTGTCAGGGGGCAGATGAGAGTGGAGGTGCCATTAGTAGGGAGAAGGTTTGCGGGAAACTAAAAGGTCTGAATGTAGCGAAGTCATTTGGATCAGTTGGTCTACACGCCAGGGTTCAGAAAGAGGTGGCTGAAGAGATTGTGGAGGCAGTAGTAATGACCTATCAAGAATCACTAGATTCTAGAATGGTTCTGGAAGACTGGAAAAGTATCGGTTCACTGTTCAAGAAGGGAGAGAGGCAGAATAAAGGAAATGATAGGCCAATTAGTCTGACATCAATGGGGTTGGAAAGATGTTGTGGTCGATTGTTAAAGATATGGTTTTTGGATACTTGGAGGCACATGACTAAAGAGGCTGAAGTCAGCATGGCTTCCTTGCCTGACAAATCTGTTGGAATTCTTTGAAGAAATAACAAGCACAATAGACGAGGGGGAACTGGTTGGTATGTACTTGGATTTTCAGAAAGCCTTTGACAAGGTGCCATACATGAGGCTGCCTAACAAGTTAATAGCCTATGGTATTACAGGAAAGATAGAACAACGGGTCGTTTGTAGTATAGTTAGTGGGATTGGCTGACTGGCAGGAGGCAAAAAAGTGGAAATAAAGGGAGCCTTTCTGATTGGCTGTCGGTGACTAGTGATGTTGAACAGGGGTTTGTATTGGGACTGCTTCTTTAAACATTATACGTCAATGAGTTGGATAATGGAATTGAAGGCTTTCTGGCCAGGTGTGCGGATGATACGAAGGTAAGTGGAGGGGTAGATAGTTCTGAGGAAGCAGGGAGGTTGCACGAGGACTTGGAGAGATAGGAAGAATGGGCAAAGAAGTGGCAGATGAAATATAGTGCCTGGATGTGTATCTTTGGTAGAAGAAATAAAAACATAGACTCTTTCCGAAAAGGAGAGAAATTTAAAAAATTCGAGCATGGCAAGGGGACTTGGGAGTGCTCATGCAGGATTCCTTAAAGGTTAATTTGCAGGTTGAGTTGGTGGTGAGGAAGGCAAATTCATTTCGAGAGGACAAGAATATAAAAGCAAGGATGTAGTGTTGAGGTTTTGTAGGGCACTGGTGAAGCCTAACTTGGAACATTGTGAACAGTTTCAAAGGTTTAAAGGTTCAGAGGTCGAATTTAATGTCAGGGAAATGTATACAATGTACATCCTGAAATGCTTTTTCTTCACAAACTTCCTACAAAAACAAAGTGCGCCAAAGAATGAACGACAGTTAAATGTGAGAACCCCAAAGTTCCCCCCCAAGTTCCCCCCTCCCATGCGTAAGTGGCAGCAAGCAACGATCCCCCCTCCCCCCACCAGCAAAAAAAGCGCATTGGTACCGTCACCGAGCCCAAGCTTGTGCTAAGCAGTAGCAAAGTCACAGGCCAAAGTTACCCCAAAGGCTTCGCATTTCATCCGACATTCGACAAACCACAGGTTCTCTCTCTCCTTGGCAAGGGAGAGGGTGGTGACCCCCATTTTCACAGCAAGTGGGAGACATGACAACAACCCGCTGGTTTACGATGTTAAAAGACGCTTTTTTCAAGCTCTGTGTCTGAAGATCGTAAAGACCTCGGATCTTCAGGCCCACAGCAAAAGATTTTCCGGCCTCCCCGACGACACATGAGTCTCCTGCCGTGACACCGACCCTCGATCCCCCCGTCTCCAGAGCCCCGAGATCTTAAGCTTCTGAACACGATCGAGACTCTGAGGCCAAACCCTTGGCATGTCGAATAACGGCCAGTCATCGAACCCCGAGAACGGGTCCCATTCCCACAAAGAACCGAAGCCTGCGTGTAACTCCAGGTCAGGGTCTTCAAAAGAACCCTGAAAGGGAAAAATAGAGATATTAAAGATGGAAATAGAGCTGTTTCCACAGATGCAAGCAAAGGAGTCGCCATTAAGTGCCATTATCCCTCCTAAGCTTTGGACCCCTTATCTAAAAAAAAGATGTGCTGACATTTAAACAGGATTAGAGGAGGTACACGCGAATGATTCTGGGAATGAAAGGGTTACCTTATGAGGAACCATTGATGGCTCTGGGCCTGTATTCACTCAAGTTCAGAAGAATGGGGAATGACCTAATTGAAACCTATCGAATGGTGAAAGGGCTCGATAAAGTGGATGTGGAAAGGATGTTTCCTATGGTGGGGGAGTCTTGGACTACAGATCATAGCCTCAGGATAGAAGGACATCCATTTAGAATTGAGATGAGGAGGAATTTCTTTATCCGTAGAGTGGAATTCATTGCCACAGGCGGCTGTGGAGGCCAAGTCATTGGGTATACTTAAGGCAAAGGTTGATAGGTTCTTGATTAGTCAGGGCATGAAGGGCTTTGGGGAAAAGGCAGGGGACTGGGGCTGAGAAAGAGATAGACCAACTATAATAAAGTGGTGGAACAGACTCGATGGGCCAAAATGGCCTAATTCTGCTCCTATATCTTATGGTCTTATGGGTGTGATGTGACCGTATTGATTGAGTAGTTACAGTTGATTGGGTAGTTGCAGATTTGGCACCCCCTTTCCAGTCTGTGAAGATGTCAGCAAGTATCTAGGAGGGCAGCCCTCTTGCATTCTTCTTCATCTGACGGGCATTTTGTCTGATACCATGGAGTGCAGTGAGTCTCATTGCCATGGGCAGCTCCTGAAAGTAATCTCTCAGACCACTCTACCTCCGTTGTGTCTTAACCCATTACCCCACTTCACCTCTCTCCCGGTCCACAAATCCTATCTCTTTCCCTGTTATCCCTACTTCTCTAATCCATGAACCTTGCGTGTCAGAGAAGATGTTTCACAGTTGAGAGGGGGTGGTAGTGGATGGACTGTGAAGTGATAGACAACACAATCAAAGCTAACTTATAACCAAGCCTAATTGCCCTGCCTTACTGAGAGACTGAGTGTACGCTGGCGTAGTGGCTAGTGCGATGTTATTACAGCTCAGGGTATCGGCATTAGGAGTTCAATTCTGAGCTCATCCATGCGAAGTCTGTTTATCCTCCTCATGGAATATATGGGTTTCTACAGGTGGTCTGTTATCCTCCCACAGTCCAAAGACGTACTGGCTAGTAAGCTCATTGGTCATTATAAACTGTCCTGTGATTAGGCCAGGGTTAAATCAGGGGTTGCTGGGCAGTGAGGCTCAAAGGAGTGAAAAGGCTTAATCTGTACTGTATCCCAATAAATAAACAAACAAACAAATTGACAAGATTTACCGTTTCTTTCACTTGAGTATTGTCCAACACCCAAGTCTGATGTTGGCCTCAGCTATTAAAAATCAGCAGTGGATTATATTGTCATCACACATCTCGCAGGAAAACATCTCCGTGTATAATATGTGATTCAATGGAAAAATGGGATTTGTGGTATGGACTGCCACAGCATGGATAATTCTCCAGGTACAATCCCTCTGTAAGTGGTTGCATGCTTAAGATAGAGATGTAGGTGGTTGAAGCAGTCTTTGAACACTCTTAAGGCAGAGTCGGCAGAGACTAAGTGTTGAAAGGTTACCACAAGGAGGTAGAAATGCTAAGTTAAGATTACAATCGATCGTGACCTTATTAAATTAATGTTTGTAGGTTAAGATAAGCTTTTCTTTGTAGATACCTTCACCTGCCTTGGAAGGTTTGATGCAAAAATATCAAGGGAATTAACTCTGGACATAACGTTGTTATTCATGTCCTGGGAGTCTTTAACAAAAGAGTGTAAGGACCTGGAAGGACTCTGTGCCTGAGAGGTCCCTGCTCAAGGACTGTTTGATGCAAGAGTGAAGAGAGGTTTTTAGTCTATGCCTTACCCAACACTGTCACAGTGTGACACTTTTGATACGGCTAGTAGAACAGTTGCCTCACAACTCCTGGGACCCGGATTTGATTCTGGCCTCACATTCTGTCCTTGCGACTGTTTGGGTTTCCTCTGGATGCTTCAGTTTCCTCCCTCCTCCCAAAGACGTGCAGTTATGCACCGAAGAACAGGAGGAGATTATATCAAAACATATAAATTTACGAAAGGGATAGATAAAATAGAGGTGAGAAAGTTGTTTCCATTGGTAGGTAAAACTAGAACTTGGTGACAGAGCCTCAAGAAACGGGGGAATAGATTCAGGTTGGAGATGAGGAGAAACTGCTTTTCTCAGAGAGTAGTGAATCTGCAGAAATCTCTGCCCAGGGAGACAGTAGAGGTTGTTTCATTAAATATATTTAAGTTACAGTTAGACAGATTTTTGCATGGCAGGGAAATGAAAGATTCAAAGATATAAAATACATTTATTATCAAATTATGTATGCAGGATACAGCCCTGAAATTTGTCAAACCCACAGACATGAAATAAAGAAAACCATGGAACCCATTCAAAGGAAAGCACCGACCCCACCCCACACCCCAATGCACAAAAAAGAAACAAATAGTGCAAGCGGCAACCAAAAAATGAGCAAAAATTCAATATAAAGCACAAAATTGAAAGAGTCCAGCCAAATTCAGGTCTGCTCACTGTTTAGTACCTGCAGGCTGCCCAGATTCAAAATCACCCGAAATGGCATCAAAGAAAAGGGGAAACTAAGAAGCAGAAACACATCGTAATGTGAACTACTAACCGTAGACCCAGAACTCCGGCACCATCCTCCAACGACATTCAGGGAGAGAGAGACCATTCAAACACAGGGACCTTCCTTCGGGAGCAGCAAGGTGAAAGAGAGAGAGAGAGAGACACCATCACACATAAACACCTTCCTCCGGCAACAGCGAGCGAGAGGCTGGGAGATGGCGCTGAACATCCCCTCGCCTTCCGCACTCGCCTCATTGATTTCAATCTCCCTCAGGGCTTTAATTGGCAAGATCAGCGAGAAACAGCCGATCATGGGCTCGTGCCCCATCTTCAGGCTTCTAGGCCGCATGCTTCACTTGGAACACCCTCAGAGACAGCAACGCACCAGATCGTTCAATCGGCTGGAAAACACACCACCAGCGTGTAGATCGCAGGCTCCAACAGAAGCAAATCCACGTTTAAAAGAAAAAGAAGATGTAAAAGAGGTGAAAGAAGTAGTTTTGTGAACCATCAGGAGGATGTTGCCCTTGGTCGCGTTGTTCGCTGGCGCCATTTTCTCCTGGACTAAATTAGAAGGTGATGTGAGAAAGGGCAATAGTTGGAGTTCAGCCTACAGCCTGACAGACTATGGCCTTATTGAATGACAAAGCAGGATTGGGAGGCCAGCTATTCTATGTTCTCATGTTCTTTTGTAGTTCAGTAGGTTATTTGCCACCTGTAAATGTAGTGCTGAGTGGTAGAATCTAGGGAGGGTTGGTAGGCCCTTGGTGGGCTTCAGTTATACAAAACACAGCATCGAAGTAGGCCATTCAGCCCATCTAGTCCATGCTGAACCATTTAAACTGCCTACTCCCATTGACCTACACCCTGAGCTGAGCTCTCCATATCCCTATTATCCACGTACCAATCTTAATTTCTCACAAACATTGAAGTTGGACTCACATGCACCACTTGTGCTGGCAGATTGTTCCACACTGTCATGACCCTCTGAGTGATGAGATACCCCCTCACATTCCCCTTAAGCTTTTCACCTTTCACCCTTAACTCATGACCTTTGGTTGTAATTCCAGCCAATGTCAGTGGAGAAAGCCTGCTTGCATTTACCTTATCTACAGTCCTCATAATTTTGTATAGCTCTATCAAATCTCCTCTCAATCTTCTACATTCCAAGGAATAAAGTCCTACCCTGTCCAGTCTCTCCTCATAACTCTGATCCTCAATCACAATGATTCTACCAATATACTGGAACAAATAGTGTTGGTAGGAATGGGCCCTTGGTGATGATCCTTTTGCTGTGCTTGTCTGGGGACCTTATCATGTTAGGGTGAGAAGGGATCTTGGCGTTGTACCCGACTCTTGGTGCAAATGCCTTAGACTGTCTGTTCCAGGGAAGCAGGCTCACGGGTGAGACAAAACACCCTGATTACAAATAAGCACATTAATAATTTATTTACAAACAGTAAAGCATTCAACCAAACATTTAAGTCCCCCCAATGCAACAGAACTACGAAACTAAACATGCAACAAACAGGCACTTAGCTAAGAGTGCACGTGGACCTTCCTATATCTGCAACACACTTTTCCAACGGTCCCTCAGCACTGGTCACGACCTCGGTGTAAAAATCAGTCCCCTGAAGACAAAGGAAAGGTGCTTGAAACCAGACACTGATGGTGGGGCACACAAGAGAAAGCTACTGTGTCCTTCCACCGGGCCATCAATGACTGGCACGGTAGAAGCGGCTTTCAATCGACAAGTAAGCTGACTCCCCAACCTGACACTGTCTAAGGTGGACCTTTGCATCTACGTTCTCTGCCTAGAGTCTGAATTGGAAATGCTTAGACCAGACACTTCTAGTTGTACCCTGGTAAGCATGTAGCCTTGAAAGAATGGTAGTCTATGAGTCAATGAGTAAATATATTATCTAGGTCACTGCAATTTTGAACGTCTGAGAGTTAATGCATGATTTAGTGATTCCCTGTGTAGTCCACAGTGTTCAATTAGATCCATCCCATTTATTTCCCTGTCTACTCCCCTTCTTAAGCCGAGCACATTTTCAGTTTTCAACCTCTCTTTCAGTTGCTTGGTTTTCCACTTAGCCCCATGCCTTTTATGAATGGCCTTATTAAATGCTTTATAAAAGCCAAGATATCTAAAATCCACCATATTACTCGTCAACACAAATTCTGTTACGTACTCAAAGAATTCCAATAAATTTGTTAGCTATGAACTGCCTCTGTTAATCCAATGCTAGCTTAGAGTTATTGCTTCAGTCCTTGAGAATCTCTTGAATTGCTTCCAATAATAGACTCCAATACTTTTCCCACTATAGCTGTCAAGTTAAGAAACCCATAATTCCCTGGATCATGCTTCTGACCTTTATTAAAGTTTTGAATACCATAAGCTATTTTCTCAGTCTCTGCTGCAGTAACAATAAAGAGTAGACAAACTTAGTTGAGAGAGGGAGGACTAAAAGAGAGGAGTCCGTTTGTTTTTAAGGCTATTGCAGGAAGAGATTGGGTGGCAGGGTGGAGATACGTCTCTCCCAAAGGAGGCACAAGGCGCTCCTTCCCACCGCTAGCCTGCAGGCCACCCTTGGGCAAGGTGTAGCACCTGCTTAGCACCACCCCCCAATCAGGGTCACATGAAGCCAGGCAAACAGGTGGTAGATAGTCGTATGAGCAGCTGGTGCATACCACAAGTCCGAGTTATGTGACCACTGATGCCAGGCAGACAATCTGTAAAGAGTATTGATAATGGCTGGGATCATCCGCCTTGTAAGGACACTGCCCAGAAGAGGGCAATAGCAAGCCACTTCTGTCAAAAATTTTGCCAAGAACTTATCAGTCATGGACCGGTGGTAGACCATGATCGTCCACTCCGCAGGGCATGGCAAATAATGATGATAATGGTGCAGAAGGGGAATGGTCTGAAGGCAGCAGCACAAAGTGCTGGAAGAACTCAGGTGGTCAAGTAGCAATGGTGAAAAGAGAAAACAGTTGATATTTCAGGTTGGTGAAGTTGGGGTGGGAGGTAGATGATGGTGGAGAAGTTACAAAGCAGCACCATTGGGGGATGCGGAGGAGCGAGGTGTAGCGTACATGATACAGAGATTGCCTTAGACCGACCCGGTGATAAGGAGCATGATACAGAGATGAGGAAGGGGCAAAAACATGATGAAGGGGAGCATTGAGAAAAACGATGGATACTTGTGTGGAGACCAGGATAGAGGTCTCCGATATCTTTAAATCCTGCCCTTTATTGTATCAGTGCTTAGAGCTGCCTCTGAATCTGCTCCACTGAAGGTGGAGGAAGGTTTGAGGTGGGTAGATAAAAAGATCTGGTAGTCAAAGGAGAGGCAGGTAATGAGATTAGAGATTAGAGAGGAGGGTAGGACAACACAGGAATAGGGATTGCTTAGAGATGGGGTTAAGCAGGATGGTGGGAAGGGAAGACTGGGAGGAATGGAGACAGGCTAGCCCCTATTGACATCAATGGATCTGGGGTTGAGAGAGTGAACAGCTTCAAGTTCCTCAGCATCCACATCACCGAGGACCTCACGTAGTCTGTACATACCGGCTGTGTGGTAAAAAAGATACAACAGTGCCTCTTTCACCTCAGACAGTTGAGCAAGTTTGGTGTAGGCTCCTAAATCCCAAGAACTTTCTATAGGGGCTCAGTTGAGAGCATCCTGACTGGCTGCATCACTGCCTGGTATGGGAACTGTACCCGCCCCCCCCCCCCCCCCCCCCCCCACCCAATCGCAGGATTCTGCAGAGAGTGGTGCAGACAGCCCAGCGCATCTGTAGTTGTGAACTTCCCATGATTCAGGACACTTATAAAGACAGGCATGAAAAAAGGGCCTAAAGGATCATTGGGGACCTGAGTCATCCCAATCACAATCTATTCCAGCTGCTACCATCCGGGAAGTAGTACTGAAGCATAAAAGCCAGGAGCAACAGGCTTCAGGACAGCTTCTCCCACCAGGCCATCAGACTGATGAAGTCATGCTGACTTGAGTGTACTCTATATTACATTGAATGTTCTATTTATTATACATTATTATAAATTACTATGATTGCACATTGCACATTTAGATGGAGACTTAACGTAAAGATTTTTACTCCTCATGTATGTGAAGGATGTAAGAAATAAAGTCAATTCAGTTCAATTTTCAGGAAACCAAGAGTTAGCCAGGGGACCTTGGTCTTTTTTCTTGGAGTTAGTCATTCTCTTAGAGTCATACAGCAGGGAAGTGAGTCTGTCAGCTCAATTCATCCATTTCAACCAAGATGACATTTGACCTAATCAAATTACTAGGATTTAGCCCATCCATTCTAAACCTTTCCTATCTATGTACCCGTCCAAATGTCTTTTAAATGTTGTATTGTGTCCCCTCTACCACTTCCTCTGGCGGCTCATTCCATATATCCACTGCCCTTTGTGTAGAGAAATCACCCCTCAGGATGCCTTTAAATTTTCCCCCTCTCACCTTAATCTATGAACTTTAGTCTTAGACTTCCCCGCTTCAGGAAAATGAGTGATCTACAGCCATCATCCTTTTATAAACCTCATTTAGGTCACCCCTCAGCTTCCTTCACTCCAGTTACAGTAAGGCATTCCCAGCCTATCCAGTCTCTCCTCATAACTCAGTCCCTTCAATCCTTGTAACATCCTCATCCATATTTTTCAGCATTCACCCTCTCTGTTTCCATTCCTCCTTGTCTCTTGTTGTCTGAAAGAAACAATTTTCGGAATAATCCTTGGTTTTGTGTTTCTTATGTGGTTCAGCAGCCGTACCAATCTCCCTTTTACTTTCAAGCAGAATCTCTTCAGGCCAGCAACAATGAATCAGAGCAGGATGAATCTCATTCTGCTTGGAGGTCGCTGAAAGTGTCCAGGCTACAAATTCCAGGGGAGAACTCCATTCCACGAGAAGGGAGGAGGTTAAGTTCAAAGGCAAAAACTCCTTTTTGGATGAATTCTTGGGGGCAAAGGTCAGCTGTTGGATTGTGTATCACAGTTAAAGCCTTTCCAACTACTGAACTCATTTACTGTACGTGAAACGCTGTCATAGGAAAGCAGCATCCATCATCAGAGATCCCCACCACCCAGGTTTCGCTTTTTCTCACTGCTGCCATCAGATAGAAGGTACAATAGCCTCAGAACTCACACCACCAGGATCAAGAACAGTTACTACCCCTCAACCATCAGGCTCTTGAACAAGGGGTTATCTACACACTTGCCATCCATTGAGATATTCCTACAACCAATAATCTCTCTTTAAGTCTCTTTATTTTGTCGTCTCATGTCCGCATTATTTACTGCTATTAATTTATATCTACATTTGCACATTGTTGGCTTCTGCACTCTAGTTGATCTTTCGTTAGTCCTGTTACAGCTACTGTTCTATAGATTTGCTGAGAATGCCCGCAGGAAAATGAATCTCAGGGTTGTATATGGTGACTGGCATACATGTACTTTAATAGTAAAATTTACTTTGAACCTTAGAATGGTTGGAAGATAGGAATCCTTACCACAAGCAGCCAGGGTACTGTGTTCAATATGGCTTTACGCAAGGTGAATACAATGAACTGGTGAGGGGTAGGGGAAGGTAGCGAAGAGGTGGTTCTGAGCAAATGAGGAGGAATGGATTGGATTAAATTATTCTTTCACATCATTCCACTGATTCCCAGGAAGTGGGTTAGAATGGATACCTGGATGAGTAAAATCACCTTCCCAAGCCATTCCCCTATCTCAATGGATGCCCCTAGGCTAAACATTCTTACCATACGCCACTGTTCCTTTGAAATGGAGTGACTGAAAGCTTAAAGTGTAGGAATTAGAAATTACAGACTGAGGCATTCTGAACCCAAGTCCACTCAGGTACAGTGCTTGTAGAGAATTTGCATTTGATTCATAGCCTGAAGGTGTTGATAAGGTAGTTTCAAAGAGTATCAAGCCCAGGCTCTAGCAACGAAGACAGGGAGTGCTGGAACAGTGTAAAGGGAGCTTTACTCTTTATCTAACTATTGTTGTACTTGTACTTAATAAAAATATATCTTTATTTCATATCATATTCTACAAAACTACAACAAAAGAATAGACGATAATAGTAAACAACAGAACTATCAACACAAACTAAATTAAATTAATATGTTGCCATTCCTGTTAGAAATGACATTTATCCCTCGCAGTGCCCAAAGGTCCTGGAACACGTCCACAGTGCCCGTGGACATTTTGTGTTCCCTCTCCATGTTTACCAGGGCACAGACATTTCCTGAGAACATCATTAAGTAGTCTACGTGGGTGAAACGCTCCATTGCCAGCATCCAGGACCCACTGATAGCTGTCTTTGCCTGGTGCAGCTCTACCTGTTCCAGAAGTGTTTGATGGCACCGTGCAGAGGATGCTCTGCCCTTCTCTTGCCATGCTCCACCTGCTTGATGGGGCAGAATAGAGAGGACTTTACCTCGTATCTAATTCTCAAAGTTTTATCAGCACAGAACTGACAAGTGCAAAGTTGTCTGGCAGCAGTAGATTAATCCTTGGATTGCACATGCAGCAGTAAGCGAAACAGCAGAGATAATGGAACTCATGCAGCTTATGTATAAACAGCAGTATATAAGGGTTTAAGAAATAATAAGTGGGCAGGGGGATCCCATGGAGAGGGCGAAGACACTAACACCACATTCTAATCCTCAGAGACAAAAACCAGTATATCCTCCTCTGCATCTTCATACTTCGGTGATTAATTTTTTTTTTACAAATGTCAAGTGTGCCAAAATTAATAGATTTTTTTTTCCACCGCAGTTCCTTGAATTCTGTTTCTCTGACTGATGTCTAGCTTCTGGGTAGGATGCAGGTTGAATTCTCAGCCAAATTCTGGGCACCAATGGGTGCCCATTGGCTTCTCATAACCGGGCATCATGGGGCAAGGGAGCAGTAGGAAAGAGTCACCATTCAGACGGTCATTCAAAACATTCAGCCATGGCTTGAGGCTGCAAAAAACTCAGGACTTCAATACCCAGTCCCTTGCATTTGTTTTTCCTTCCAATTAGATGCTGACAAAGCTATACTTCAATCCAATTATGTCATATACTGTACTTTATTACCAATGTTTTGTTTCATAGCTGGGGGTGGTAGTGGGGATAAGTTCCATTACCTATTAAATGCTCCCAATGGCATGCATCTCAAATAGTCTTTGACAGTCAAGTCCGACTCTAGGCCTTCACGAGTAGATTAGCTACAAAACCCGACAGGAGCATTTCGACTGACAGGTGAAGCTGCAAATGCTGCTTGCTGGTGCCTTAAAACCCGTCGCTTCTAGCAGATAGGCCTCGTCTACCGTGATTGGCGGTTCATCAAAGAGAAGAAAATCTCTGATCCCAAAGCTACACTGCCTTGGGGCTATACCCACTCCTGGGGAAGGCTTTGGGAGTGGACCCAGAGGAAGAATCTGGAGCTGGAGTCCCTAAGGCAGTCCTACTTTAAATTCAGTGCTCACTGACAACTTGATGCCAAGTTGTATCAGTCTCTGCTGTGAATGGGTGACTGTCAGGAGAGGGAAGAGAGAACGTCAGGTAGTGGAGAGCACCCCTGTGTCCATCCCCCTCAACAATTACTACTCCATTTTGAGTTCTTTTGGGGGGGGGGAATCTACCTGGGGGGAGCAACAGTGACAGTGCCTCTGGCACTCAGTCTGGCCCTGTGGCTCAGATGGGTAGGAAACTGAAAAATATGGCAGCAGTAATAAGGGCCTCTATAGTTGGGGAGATGATAGGCAATTCTGTGGACATGAAAAGGAAACACAGGTGGTAGTTTGGCTCCCAGGTGCCAGGGTCTGCGATGTTCCTGACTGCGTTCACTATATCTAGAAAAGTGAGGGTGAGCAGCCAGAAATGGTGGTGCATATTGGCACCGATGACAAAGGTAGAAAAGGGGGAGGAGACCCCGAAAAAAAGAATACAGGGAATTAGAAAGGAAGCTGCGAATCAGGACCTCAAGTGTAGTAATATCAGTATTGCTTCCCGTGCCACGTGACAGTGAGGATAGGAATAGAATGAGGTGGCAGATAAATGCGTGGCTGAAGAATTGGAATGGGTGTAAGGTTTCAGATTTCTGGATAACTGGAACCTCTTCTGGGGCAAGTGGGACCTGCACAAAAGGGGCAGGTTGCACTTGAATCTGAGGGGGATTAATATTCTTGTGGGCAGGTTTACTAGATCTGTAGGGAGTTGTGTAAACTAATATGGCAGGGGAAGGGAAACAGTACGATAGAGCTGAGGATGAGCCCGCAGGTTTACAAGTGGACGATGGGTGTGACATGAATGTAAGGAAGGACAAGTCAATGATTGGGTACAAATGCAGACAGAGCAAAGAGTTAAATTGTACCACAGAGGCAAAATTCAAAAGGGCAAAGAATGCAGGACTGGAGGTCTGTATTTAAATGCATGTAGCATTCGGAATAAGGTGGATGAACTCGTGGCACAATTAGAGATTGGTCGGTATGATGCTGTTGGCATCACTGAGTCATGGATGACAGAGGCCATAGATGGAAGTTTAACATCAGAATCAGAATCAGGCTTATTATCACCGGCATGTGAAGTGAAATTTGTTAACTTAGCAGCAGCAGTTCAATGCAATACATAGTCTAGCAGAGGGACAGAGAAAAAATAATAGTAATAAATAAAATAAAACAACATAATGATAAGCAAGTAAATCAATTACATATATTGAATAGATTATTAAAATGTGCAAAAACAGAAATACTGTATATTAAAGAAAAGTGAGGTAGTGTCCAAAGCTTCAAAGTCCATTCAGGAATCAGATGGCAGAGGGGAAGAAGCTGTTCCTGAATCACTGAGTGTGTGCCTTCAGGCTTCTGTACCTCCTCCCTGATGTTAAGAGTGAGAAAAGGGCATGCCCTGGGTGCTGGAGGTCTTTAATAATGGACGCTGCCTCTCTGAGACACCACTCCCTGAAGATGTCTTGGGTGCTTTGTAGGCTGGTACCCAAGATGGAGCTGACTAGATTTACAACCTTCTGCAGCTTCTTTCGGTCCTGTGCAGTAGCCCCTCCATACCAGGCAGTGATGCAGCCTGTCAGAATGCTCTCCATGGTACAACTATAGAAGGATATACAACTATCAAAGGATATACTTTGTGTGAAAAGGGCAGGCAAGAAGGCATAAGCGGTAAGAGTTGGAATTATATCTTTAGAATGAAGTGACACAGGGTCAGAGAATATTGAATCTTTGTGGGTGGAGTTAAGAAACCGCAAGGGTAAAAAAACCACTGGGGGAATCATATGTAGGCCTCCAAATAGTAGCTAAGATGTGAGGGTGAGCGGGAGCTGGAAAAGGCATGTAATAAGGGTAATGACACAATTGTAATGGGGGCCTTCAATATGCAAGAGGATTGGGAAAATCAGGTTGGTGTCAAATCATAAGAGAGGGAATTTGTTGAATGCCTACCAGATGGCCTTTAGGGGCAGCTTGTGCTTGAGCCTACTCAGGGAAAGGCTATCTTAGATTGGATGTTAACCAGATCTAATAACCCAGATCTTATTAGGGAACCCTTAGGAGGCAGTGATCATAATATGATGAATCTATACTGTAGTTCGATAGGGACGAGCATGTCACAGGCATCAGTATCACAACGGAATAAAGGGAACTATAGAGGGAGGAGTGAGGAGCTTGCCCAGGTGGATTTGAGGAGGATACTGGCAGGGATGACGGCAGAGCAGAGATGGCTGAAGTTTTTGGAATTTGTTCATAAGGCACAGGATAGATATGTCCCACAGAAGAAGTTATTCTCAAATTGGAGTGGAAAGTAATCATGGCTGACAAGGGAAGTTAAGGACTGCATAAAAACCAAGGAAAAGGGCATATAAGGTAACAAATGTGAGTGGGAAGCTGGATGGCTAGGAAATTTTTAAAATCCAACAAAAGGCAACTGAAAAATCTCTAAGAAGGGAGAAGAAATACAAACGTATGAGGGCGACCTAGCCAATAATATAAAGCCACATAGACAGCTGGGACATTCCATCCATGGTCATCCCTGACCATTGGAGCACCCCTCAAATGTCCAAAATAAAACCAATAGAAGGTTTTCACTTTCAATTGCTCAAGGTTCTCAAAAAAATGTTTTTCTTATTTTATCTTAGAATGAAACGGAGTGTCACAGTGTGCATTGGCAATGTCAGAACCCAAGTGTGGAAGAAAGACAGAATCCAATGTAGCAACAGCAACCAAAGTTTATTCATAAAAATTCCAAAAGAACATCAATGACTTGGCTGAGCAAAACCACAAGATGTAGCGTTCTCAGAACTAGGATCACACAATTGCCTATCCGCTTAAAAAAATACCAGTAAGATGGAACCAGCACGCCTATCAAAATAAACCTAACAAGTTTAAACATCACAAAGAGTGAATCATTTGATAAAAAAAACATAAGGAACTCTAAACGATGAATGACTCTTGTTAAACAATAATTAACCAGTTTGGATACTCTAAATTCCCTGGAGCCCAATTGTCTCTGGCTTCCTGCACAAGCCCAAAGAGCTTATTACAATACTGCCTCCCCTGCCCCCCAACTCCCCACCCCCATGGCAGCACCTGATGACCCAGGGAGACCTGAAAACTTGAGAGAGACCTGGGCAACTTTGAGAAAGACCAGGATGCCTCAAGAGAGACGCAGGGAACATCAACAGAAACTTGAGAATGCCGAGTGAGGCTTGGGAACCTTGCGAGATATTTGGAAACCTCAAGACAGGGAGAACATTGAATAAACTTTGAAAACATTGAAGTCCTGGAAAACTGGGAAATTTTGTCAACCTTGAGATCCTTCGACAGCCTGGATGAATTTTGAAAACCTTGATGACCTTGAGAACCTTGATGACCAGGAAAAAACTTGAGTCCCGGAAAAAGCCTTAAATGTAGACTAGAGAAACTTGGAAAGGGGACTTGAGAAACACGGAGCATAGAGAAGAAAAATTCAGGACATGGACAGAACGTGGACTTGATAATGTAGACTGGAGACACTCAGAACATAAACTTGGAATGTGGACTTGAGAAACTCATAACGTAGACAAGAGAGATGCAGAACATAGGCTCAGAACGTGGACTTGAGAATAGAGGTCATCCTCACCTAAAGCCTCCCAATGTCAGAACAGTACTGTTCAACGTCACTGCTTCCCAGCTCTTTACTTCACCCCTCCTCTCTCCCGGTTTCACCTATCACCTGCCACCTTGTATTTCTTCCTTTTCTCCTCCCATCTTCCTACTCAGACTTCTCTTTTTCTTTCTCCAGTTCTGAAGAAGGGTCTCAGCCTGACACGTTGACTGTTTATTCTTTTCCATAGATGATACTTGGCCTGCTGAGCTCCTCCAGCATCTTGTGTGAATTTATCAATCTACCTTGTTAAATCCTTTCTGTTGCTTGAACATCTCAGATAGATCAACCAACACACACAAAGTGCTGGTGGAACACAGCAGGCCAGGCAGCATCTATAGGGAGAAGTGCTGTCGATGTTTTGGGCCGAGACCCTTCGTCAGGACAGGTCTCGGCCCGAAACGTCGACAGTGCTTCTCCTTATAGATGCTGCCTGGCCTGCTGTGTTCCACCAGCACTTTGTGTGTGTTGATTGAATTTCCAGCATCTGCAGATTTCCTCGTGTTTACTCAGATAGATCAATGATTACTTCCTTCTGCCCTTCAGAATTTAATCCTTTGGTCCTGTTACCATTAGGTGCTCAGTACCCACCCCCAGCTCACACCAGAGGAGATGTGTTGCAGAAATATTTGCTAACATATTCTACACAGAACTGAAGTTGCTGTAGCTACTCACCATCAACCCTCTCCTTTCATTAACACGGCTAATTGAAAGTAGCAATTATAAAATCAGTTTAAGGGAACATACCTCTACATTGTTCCTGCTGATAATCAAAATGTTCCACATTTTGGTGGTGTGGTTTCAGACTGACTGAGCGATCTGGAGCTTTGCTGTCTCCAAGAGGGTTCCACGAGGCTTCGAGCGAAGCGTGCAGCATTAACGTTACGGAGTCTGATCGACTTAATTTCTCACCGATCTTGCCAATTAAAACGCCAAGAAAGATTGAAATCATCGAGGCGAGTGCAGAACGTAAGCAGGTGTTCAGCCCCTTGTTCGCTGCTGACGGAGGAAGGTGTCTGCTTGTGATGGTCTTTCTTTCCCTCTCGCTCACTGTTCACGAAGGAAAATCCTTACATTCCAATTATCTCTTTTCCCCTCGATGCTGTCAGGGGATGGAACCTGAGCATGTTATGATGTGTTTCTGGTTTTTGGTCCCTCCTTTTTTTGTTGCTATTTTAGTCAATTTTAAATCAGGGTGGCCTGCAGATAATGAACACTGAGCTGATTGAATCTGCCAGGACTCTTTTGATTTTATGTTTTATATTCTGTGTTTTCCGCTCAATTTTGTATTTGTTGTCATTTGCTCAATTTGTTTTCTATTTGCCCATGGAGTTGGGGGGAGGTGGTGTTTGACGTTCTTCTTTGAACGGATTCCATAGTTATTCTTTGTTTCATAGCTGTCTGTGGGGAAAACAAATCTCAGGGTTGTATACTGCTTACTTACCTTGATAATAAACGCACTTTGAATCTTTGAACTTTGCAAACTGCGCAGCGTGACCCATAGCTTGATCAAGATTACCACAGCCACATTGTGAGGAACTACGACACCGCATGTTGATCTCCGTCGATGTCTGGTCTGGTTTGATTTAGAACTTGCCCTACCTCTCTCACAAGACTGCGACCTGAAGGTATCACCACTAGGTTGGAGATTAAATATTACATTCCATGTGTTCATCCTTTGCTTTGCTCTGTTGAGCCTAGGAAATGTTTGTTTCCAGGACACCAAGAAATTAGCTCCCTGTTTTTATGAGGCCACCAACCAAACATGCTGAACCATCATGGTTGTTGGATTTGCATATAAATATATTTATAACTGCATGATGGATCATAGCCACTGCATCCTAACACCGTGGCATTCAAAATTCCATTTTAAAATAGTTTGGATGGTTCAATTTAATATCAGAGAATGTATACAGTGTACAACCTGAAATTCTTACTCTTCACAGACATCCACAAAACAAAAAACCCAAAGAATGAATGGTAGAAACATCAGAACTCTGAAGCCCCCCATTGCACAAATAGCAGCAGAAGCATTGACCCTTCCCATCCCCCCTCAAGCAAGCAGAAGCCCCAACACCACCCCCACACTCCCCACCATTCAAGCAACAGCAAAAGCCCCCAAAGAGAGCTTGATCTAGAGTCCATCAGAAGCTACAGTCCATAACCCCGCACCTCAGTATCTCAGACAGGCTCTTTCCCTCCTTCGAGAGAGGGAGAGGTCACTCCTGCAACAAGAGCAGAGACCAGCAGCTCGCTGTTCCGACGTTACAATCTTCTGCGTCGCTTCTCCAGGTACCCCCGTCTCAGGGACTGACCGGCTCTCACTCTCCATCGAGAGAGAGAGAGAGAAAGGGAGGGGGTGGGGGATCGCTTGAGCACCGGGGTCTTCTGACAATAGCACGGACCGCCTGCTGCCTCGATGTCCCATGACACTTCAGTCAGCAAAATCAACGAGGAACTGGGCCACTTCCCAAAGGCTCAAGTCTTCCGGGCCTTTCCTGGACATGATGGTGACAAGCCACACAGCTGATCCATAGATTCCTTTAGAATTTAATTAAATTTAAATTTAATATAAACTAAATTCCATTTGACTTACTTCACTTTTTATTCCACTCTTTCACTCTGAATTCCATCCTTCTTTCTCTCATTTATTTTCCTTTCTCTACATGATTTCATATTGAAGTAACTATGCTCACTTATATTTTTCAGTGTGTGGCATCCGTTAGTCTCGCAAGACCATGGATCTGTGCCCTCTCCAGGGCACAGGCCTGGGCAAGGTCATACGGAAGACCAGCAGTTGACCATGCAGCGAGTCTCCCCTCTCCACACCACGGATGTTGTCCAGCTTGGCACCTGTATCGTCGCAGGAATTGCCAGAACGAGGTTGAAGGCAACGTCGGACTGCCTTAGGAATTCCAGCTCCATATTCGTCCTCAGGGTTTATTCCCGAAGCCTTTCCCATGAGTGGGTATGGCCACAAGGCAGCGGAGGTTTGAAATCAGAGTTTTCCCTCTCTCAGGTGGACTGCCGTCACAGGCTGACGAGCTCCATCTATCCGAAGTGGTTCTATTTTTTCGGTAGTGTTAAAGGAATTAGGTTAGTAGGTTAATACATCACCTTAATGTATTGAAGAGTCAAACTATTCCCTCCCTTATAGAGTTCTAAAACCAATCTGGAAGTAAGTCTACTTACTCCTCAACATTAGGCTGACTCTATGATCAAGTGCACATGTAACAATCACATTGTAGTTCCCTCACTACTGGACCGTTACCTCGGAGGTAAACTTCTTCATGTGGCCGTGTTTCCCTAGTGGACCAGTCATTGCACTTAACTCATCCTTCATTGTTTCACAGAAAACCAGCACAGAAGCAGGCCCTTTGGCCCATCCAGTTTGTGCTGAACCATTTAAACTGCCATCGACCAGAGCCCACCATACCCCTACCATCCGTGTGCCTAGCTAAACCTCTCTTAAACATTGAAATCGAAATATCCACCCGCTGATCGAAGAAGTTTACTCTCATGTTCCCCTTAAACATTTCACCTTTCACCTTTAACCCATGCCCTCTGGTTGTAGTCACATTCAACCTCAGTGGAAAAAGCCTGTTTGCATTTACCCTATCTGTACACCTTATAATTTTGTATACTTCTACCAAATCTTCCCTCTATCTTCTATGCTCTAGGGAATAAAGTTCTAACCTATTCTATCTTTTCTTCTAACTCAGGATCTCCGGTCTCGGTAGCGTTCCAGTAAATTTTCTCTCTGACTACTTGAATCTTGCCTTTTGGTAGGTGACCAAAACTGCACACAATATTTCAAATTAGGCCTCACCAATGTTATATACAACTTCAACATCCCATCTCCTGTAATCAATACTTAATCTATGAAGGTCAATTTCAGACTCCTGAGGTTACAAACGATTTACTTCACTTATGGCATAATAATACTGACCTAAGCCTTTTCAGAGGCTGAACCACAATATAGAGCATAGAACAGTATAGCAGAGGACTGGTCCTTCAGCCCATGGTGTTAATTAACTGCCTAACTAAACCGAACTCTTTGTCCGTATCCCTCCATTCTCTGCACATTCATCGAAGAGCCTCATAAACACCTCTGACATATTTGTTTCCACTGCCGCCAAGAGGCTTGGACTAGATAAGAGGTCCAATCCGACAAAAGAAAAAAAAGTGTTCTGCTTCATTTGAAGCAATCTGGGTTTTAAACAGTATCCCACTACAGATAAAGACAGAACCTCGACACTAATGCTTTCTTCATCGGAATCCCATCTGATTCACCTTACCTGATAAATATTTCTAGTACACAATGTCCCCAGGTATCTAACTGGTTCTATTTTCGCACACATCCTTAAGTCAGAAAATGGACAGAAATGACGACGGAACATTATAATGATGCATTCATTAAAATACTCCACAGTATTGTAATGAATGGCATCAAGGCACATACGTAACAACAACAATAATTGGAGAGAGGAAACCAGCTCTGCTATTTGTAGGAATGAATGTATGCACCTACTTCAGATATTTGAATCTTATAATATTACGGCAACTAATTTATTTGTAGGGGGGTTCTATAAATCAGGTGTTCATTCTCAAGTTTAATTGTTATTCAACCATACAGATGTAAGCAGCGAAATGAAACCGCGTTTCCCTGGAGCCAAAGTGCAGAACACACACAGCACATACAGTTAATAGTAGCACAAAGAGATAATATTAGCACGTCCCTGAGTGGCATGGCCTGAAAACTGGTGCATGGGATGTTGTCCCGGAGCCAGTTTTCTACAAGAGCAAGTATGCAGCAGTTTCTCATCTCACGCTGGCTCGGCCGCAAGTGAACGCAATCCGGCTTGTCTTCTGCGGAATGAACACTGGAGCACAGTGCCGATGGGAGGAGTGGCCTGCAGGGGCCAGCCCTTCAGCCCGGCATGGACTCCAGAGCACCGCACCTCTTGCTGTCTCCCACATTGCCTCCGCAATCTCCTCCTTGATGACCGTAACAGCCGACACCGCAACATGAGGGTCCTGGCCACTCAGCCCCTCCACTTTCAGTCTTGCCAATGAGCCACTGGACTGGACTTGCACTATTTTACATGAAACCTTCCTTTACAGGGCATCTCTGGAAATGCAGCTCGGTATCCCACAGCTAACAGCCACTGGATCCGTGGCGAGAAATCCACCTTCCTCAGGCTTCTTACATCTAGGGTGTGTATGACTTTGGTCCCACCAGATCCGTGAGGTTGGGATGTGTCGCCCACCCAAGCCCCAGTTTGTGTGAATGCTGTGTGATATGCTGCCCCCTGCAGAAATAACAGGTCGTACACTGCATACGTTTAATAAGAAGTATATTTAAGAATGTTAACTTAAGCAAACAGTTATTAAAGGAAAGAAAGAGAAAGCAAAAAGGGACCATTATACTTAAACAGTCACATATGGATGGTGGAGCTCAAATCTTGAACTTGTCTGTAACTCATGCGCTGGATCCTCGGTCTTCCAAAGGTCGTTCAAATCCATCTTGAACAAATGGGCTGTCATACAGGAGTGTTGCTCCTTCCTCCTTGAAGCCATTCATCTCCACAAAGCACCTCGTGTAACAGAGACGGCATGCTCCACCATCTTCCCTCTTGTCTTCTCCCAGCTCCTGCCAACCAAGACGTTTCCACCCAGCTTTCTCTAGAACCTTCTCCAATCCCACCATCCTGATTGGCTGACACTACATTCCTAAGCCTCTTATCTCAGCTCAAACCCAAACAAGCAGAAAGCAGAACAGACTGCTCTTACAGGACTGTTAAAACAAAATACCTACAGCATAGCAATAAAAATCTTAACCAGGGCATTACATATATCACCAGGGTCTTGCAACCAAATGAAAAATGTTTAAGATATGCACTTGCACTTTCTGGTGAACCCAGAGTGAGGTGCCAGAGAGCATCACGCTCCAGTTTTTAGAGTACCTGAATTGGTTAATTGTTGTTTAATGAGAGTCGTTAATCATTTAGAGCTCCTCTTGTTTTTCTCGAGCGACTCACTCTTTTTGTCACTCGAGAGATACACAAGGAACTCTAAACAAGTCTCCTGCTGATTTCTGTTTAGGCTTGTTAAGTTTATTTTGATAGGCTTGACAATTCTCTATTACCTGTATTATTTCAAGGGATATCTGATTAGTGCTAATCACGGGGTCATAGTGTTGAGAATGTTAGGTCTCGTGGTGTTGCTCGGCCGAGTCACTGATGTACTGTTGGAATTTTTAAGAATAAGCCGTAGTTGCTGTCTCTTCATGGGAGTCTGACTTCCCCCTGCACTTGTGGTCCAGTATTCCCAGCAGGCATCATAACAGAAGCACTAACTGTTTCTCTATCCACAGAGGTCACCTGACATGCTGAATACTTCTGGTAAAAAATTGAAGTTTTCATGTATCGATAGATGCTGGAAATCTGAAATAAAAACTAAAATCAGAGATGGTCAGCAGCTCATTCGGCACATTCAGACCTGGGTCGGTGGTTTTCGGCCCCAGGTCGGCAGTGTCAGGACCCGGGTTGCCGGTCACCCTTTATGGAAAGTCAGCAGCCGGTTCGATGCGTTCAGACCCAGGTCGGCAGCTTTCGGCCCCGGGTCAGCAGTGTCAGGACCCGGGTTGGTGGTCACTCTTTACGGAAGGTCTGAATTTGTGCGGCTGTTCTCCTCATACGCAGACAAAAAGATATTTACTATAATTCTGAGATGTATTTGATTATTGGAATGTACTTTATATTGATTTCCTTCAGTTTTTCAATGTTTTCTTTCTTGTGGATGATTGCAGCTGGGTGATCTGTTAATTTTTGTGTGTAAGGGGATTTGGTACTACTGTTGCTGTTCTCTTCGGTGAGTGAGGGGTCAGGGATTGTTATGTGTAGGGGACTGGTGATTGTTATTGTGGCTGTTTTTTGCTGTGGGGGAGGGAGATTTTGGGGCCTGTAAGTTTTGTTTCTTTCCTTTGTAATGTGGGGGGAGGGGTAGTTGACATCTTTTCTTCCATCAACACCCATGGTCTCTCTGTATCTCATGGCTATCTGGAGAAGACGAATATCGGAGTTGCATTGTACAATATACTTTGACGATGAACTGAACCTTCGAATCTTTGAGTAATTGTTGGACAGGTAGTGTCTGTGGAAAAAGGAACAAAGTTAATGATTCAAGTTGAAGGCCTTAATGACAAGAGCAGTCAAAATCCTTCACCTATTGAAATTCCAGGCCTTTGCTCGTGTTTGGATCAAAATTGTAATGAGATCTGAGCAAATTCCCCACTGAGGTGTCTTGGTGAGCTTTTGCCAGTTGGTAGCATGTTGACGACACCAACCAGAGAATGGTTGGATGGAAATATGCTGGATTAGATCAGCCCTGTCTTTTGTGGACAGGACATACCTAAAGCATAGAAAAGCATAGTATAGGCCAACCTGGCCCTTGATATCCACACCGATCATGATGCCATATGAAATCAATCCCATTAACCCACACATGGTCGATAGTCCATCACATCCCTACATGCTTGAATGCTTCTTAGATATTGCTTTCCATAAGATATAGGAGCAGAATTAGGCCATTTGGCCCATTAGGAGCAGAATTAAGATATTTGGCCCATTGAGTCTGCTGTGCCATTTCATCATGGCTGATCCAATTTTCCTCTCAGCCCCAATCTCCTGCCTTCTCCCCATATCCCTTCATGCCCTGACCAAAGAATCTTTCACCCCTACCTTAAATATACCCACTGTCTTGGCCTTCATAGCCTCTTGTGGCAACGAGTTCCACAGATTCACCACTGTCTGGCTGTAGAATTTCCTCCCCTCCTCCATTCTAAAAGGGTGTCCCTCTATTCTAATACTGCCTGCTCTGGCCTTAGATTCCCCCCATTGTAGGAAGCATCCTCTCCACATCCACTCTATCAAGGCCATTCAACATTTAATAGGTTTCAATGAGGCCACCTCTTATGCTTCTACCGCAGCCCCTGGCAGTGGGTTCTAGACTCTGACCACTCTCTCTGTGTAAAAATAAAGCTTCCTCACGCATTTCCCTTAAACTTCCCCCCTCTCAGAAGTTGTGTCACATTTGTTTCTGAGCTTCTTATGAATGCTGCTTGCTTGATGCAACGTGCCTGTAATGCTGCTGCAAGTTTGTCACCGCACCTGTGCATGCATGCACTTGTGCAAATGACAATAAACTCGACTCTTTCAACCTCTCACTGCTATGGGCGGAATCTCCCATGCTTCAAAAAGGCAACAATTATAACTGTGCCTAAGAGGAATAATGTGAGCTGCCTTAATGACTACTGCCCGGTAGCTCTCACATCGACAGTGATGAAATGCTTTGAGAGGTCGGTCACTGGGTGATGCCCTCTAGTATGATACTGGGGAAAGACTCCGAAACTTTCCCCAGTATCATTCCGAGTCGGCATGGATTTCCAAAGGGGAAATCATGCTTGACTAATCTTCTGGAATTTTTTGAGGATGTAACTATGAAAATGGACAAGGGAGAGCCAGTGGATGTAGTGTACCTGGACTTTCAAAAAGCCTTTGATAAGGTCCCACATAGGAGATTAGTGGGCAAAATTAGAGCACATGGTATTGGGGGTAGGGTACTGACATGGATAGAAAATTGGTTGGCAGACAGGAAACAAAGAGTAGGGATTAACAGGTCCTTTTCAGAATGGCAGGCAATGACTACTGGGGTATCGCAAAGCTCGGTGCTGGGACCACAGCTATTTACGATATACATTAATGATTTAGATGAAGGGATTAAAAGTGACATTAGCAAATTTGCAGATGACACAAAGCTGGATGGCAGTGTGAAATATGAGGAACTTGTTAGGAGAATGCAGGGTGACTTGGGTAGGTTGGGTGAGTGGGCAGATGCAGTTTAATGTTGATAAATGTGAGGTTATCCACTTTGGTGGCAAGAACAGGAAGGCAGATTACTATCTGAATGGTGTCAAGTTAGGAAAAGGGGAAGTACAATAGGTGTCCTTGTTCATCAGTCACGGAAAGTATGCATGGAGGTACAGCATGCAGTGAGAAAAGCTAATAGCATGTTGGCCTTCATAACAAGGGGAGTTGAGTACAGGAGCAAAGAGGTCCTTCTGCAGTTGTACAGGGCCCTGGTGAGACCACACCTGGAGTATTGTGTTCAGTTTTGGTCTCCAAATTTGAGGAAAGAAATTCTTGCGATTGAAGGAGTGCAGCATAGGTTCACGAGGTTAATTCCCGGGATGGCGGGACTGTCATATGTTGAAAGATTGGAGCAACTGGGCTTCTATACACTGTAATTTAGAAGGATGCAAGAGGATCTGATTGAAACATATAAGGTTATTAAGGGATTGGACACGCTAGAGGCAGGAAACATGTTCCCAATGTTGGGAGAGTTGAGAACCAGAGGCCACAGTTTAAGAATAAGGGGTAGACCATTTAGAACGGAGTTGAGGAAAACTTTTTCACCCACAGAGTTGTGGATCTGTGGAATGCTCTGCCTCAGAAGGCGGTGGAGGCCAATTCTCTGGATGCTTTCAAGAAAGAGTTAGATAGAGCTCTTAAGATAGCAGAGTCAAGAGATATAGGGAGAAAGCAGGAACGGGGTACTGATTGTGGATGATTGGCCATGATCACAGTGAATGGCGGTGCAGGCTTGAAGGGCCAAATGGCCTACTCCTGCACCTATTCATTGTCTATTGACTCAGATTACCTATTCTATCCATGGCTCTCATAAACTTGCAGTCCTCTAGTAGGTCTCTCCTCAGCCTTTAATGCTCCAGAGAGAACAAGTGAAGTTTGTCTAAACTCTCCCCAGTGCTGTAGGATTTCACAGGCCAGGCAACCTCTGTGGAGGGGAATGGGCGGTCAACAGGGTGAGACCCTTGTTGTGATCTGAGAGGTAGAGGGGAAATAGCAGAAAGAGATGGCAAGAAGGAGTGGGGCAAAGGCTGGCATGTAGTAGGTGGATCCTGGTTAGGAGAGTTAACAGGTAGATGGAGGACGGAAGAGTAGAAACAGAGACAGAGGCTGGGAAGTGATAACTGGAGGTGACAAAGGGCTGCGGATGATGGAAACAGTTAAGAAAGAAAGGTGGATCATGGAAACAAGGAGGGAGGTAGGGTTGATGGGAATAGTATGGTGGGAGGATTGTGTGGGTGATGGGCAGACAGAGTAGGTAAAAGAGTTTAAAAAGAAATTAGAAACAGGGAGTTGGGGGACTGGGGAGGTGGGTGCGGGAGGAACCAGATAAGTCAGGAGGAGAAAGAAATTGGACAGAGGGGAGCAGATGAATTGAAAATGGAGAATTCAGAGTTTATGTTATTGGGTTGTAGACTCCTCAGCTGGAATATGTGGTCCAGGTCCTCTAGATTGTGTTTAGCGTTCCTCGGGCAGAGAAGGCCATAGACAGGAGTAGGGAGGGGAATCTGTTCAATTACATCAATAGATTAATTAATGCACAGGTTCCTATGGAAGGGAAACAGGCCCTTCAGCCCATTGAGTCTGTGCCATCCATTAAGCACCAATTTACACCAATGTATACTAATCCAATTTTTTTCTTCCCATGTTCTCCTCTACTACCTTACCACCCTGGATTCTACCACCCTCACACACTTTATGGACAATTAACCAAAGAAGGCAGAACATCTAGTGGAAGCACAAGGAGAAATATCAACTTCACCCAGATCACACCAGAGGTTAGGATCGAACCCCGGTCACTAAAGTTAATAGGCAGTGGTGGTTCTACCAGATGTGCCACCAGCTCCAGAGATTCAACCCTATGTTATTTCACCAAATAAAGCAGATAGCAATGTCTTTGTGAGTTGGATGTTGAATGCAGGTTATTCACAGGAGCTCCTGAATAGTCCCGTTGGATCTTCATATCCACCTTGGAGGGGCGACGGAATTTAACACTCAATCTTGCAAATAGTGCCTCTGATGCCACGCACTCCAGTGAATTGGTGCTCCAGTCCCTGGAGTGGGAGTTGAACTCATGACCTCCATACCTGGGAGGCATGAGCACTAACCACTGAGCCACAGCTGACACTGTTAATTTAGGAAAAGTATGCAACCCAGAGCAAACACGGTAAATGATCTGTGGCTGAATAAAAAGACGCAGAGAGAGCAAATTGTCTAAAAAAGAAAACTGTTAGATGCAGTTGATAAAATTTCCATTTCAAACCCAGAGCTATCAGGAGAGCCAGCAGTTACATATTTATGAACTTCGAGTCTGCAGTCAGGGCTCGAAGTAGCTAATTTCTTCCCTCCCTTTCTCTCAGCCCCTGGCAACATGCTGTGATTGTAATTTAAGAAAGCAGGTTTAATAATTGGGAATATTACACTTCCACCATAATTCCATCTTGGGGCGAAAGGAATAATAATGCAAGTAGTCTAGGCAGAATGGTTGCAATCATCCTGCGAGCTGCAAATTAATGTCAGCAAATTAAAGAACGCCACAAATGGGAAACAATTCGAAGGTGAGAAATCATATTAGAGTCAAAGAAGGTAGCCAGACTGACTGTGAGGATGAGCTGATTGTACTGTAGTTGCGTTGCTGAGTGGAACTACAGCAGTGAGTGGAACATGTCTGACCAGCTTAGTTCAGCCAGCACAAAGGTCTGAAGGGAAGCACCACTGTCCAGGGTCCTGCCATCACTGGACACTGAAGTGGCAGGGCTGCGTGTAACATTTTGCTGAAGCAGTGATTAAGGTGATGTGTTGATATAATATCAGAATGCATTGAATTTCTTGGTACACTGAATGTAGATAATGATATGTCCCAATTGTACTTTCTGTATTTATTATCGTCACTTTTCTACCTTGGGAAGAAAAGTGTGATTGTGGTGGTTATGGTAAGTTTCTCTGCTTTAGACCACAAAATCTACAGAGTTATGACTCAGCCTGGTCCACATGCAAACCAGTCTCCCCTCTATTGACTCCGTCTACCCCACTCACTGCCTCAGGAAAGCATAATTAAAGGTGTCTTCCAATGAAGTCATTCTCTCTTCTCCCCTCTCCTGTCAGGCAGAAGACACAAATACTTGAGATCATGTACAGCAAGACTCAAGGACGTCCTATTCTTCACACTCTTGAACAGACTTCCCATATGCCAAGGATGACAAGTGGTGGATTCGGCCCAGTCCATCACAAGCAAAGCCCTCCACACCACTGAGCACACCCACAAGGAGCACTGCCACAAGAGAGCAGCACCCCTTCTCCTTCTTGCTCTTCTCTTGCTACTGTCTTTGGGAGTGAGGTATAGGATCCTTGGTTGTGTCAGGAAGTGTAAAGGAGGCTTACGCAGCGGAGGCGATCCAACAGTGAGCAATAACGGCTTAACCCAAAAGCAGAGCAGTGGAGATGATTTAGCCAATGAACAGTAACTTTAATAGTCAACTGCAAAATAAAAAGCCATGAGGGACCCCAGACCAGAAGAGAACAGATACTAAGCTCACAAATAACACTGTAACTGAAGGCTAGGAGCAACTGGTTGAGCCTGGCTAGTTTTATATATGAATATAACTGTGGATGAGAGATGGGTTTTAATAGGCTGCAGGTGATCAAATCAAGTCAAGTCACTTTTATTGTCATTTCAACCATAACTACTGGTTCAGTACACATTAAAATCTAAACGACGTTCCTCCAGGACCATGGTGCTACATGAAACATCACAAAACTACGCAAGACTACGTGAAACAACACAAAACTACATTAGATTTTAGACCTACATGGGACTACATAAAGTGCACAAAACAGTGCAAGGCAGTACAATAATTAATAAACAAGAAAATAGGCACAGTAAAGGGCAAATTACAATATAATAATAAATGATGTAAATGTAAATATAAGTGTAAATGTAAATGTAAACAATGTTTTAGCAGAAATTGAGAAAGAATTGAGCAAAAATTGCAAAGGGAGTGGAGTGGTGTGTGTGTGTGTGTGTGTGTGTGTGTGTGTGTGTGTGTGTGTGTGTGTGTGTGTGTGTGTGTGTGTGTGTGTGTGTGTGTGTGTGTGTGTGGAGGGGGGGAGGGGTTTGGTGTCAGACTAGACTCTGGGAATTGAAGAGACTAATGGCTTGGGGAAAGAAACTGTTGCACAGTCTGGTTGTGAAAGCCCAAATGCTTCAGTACCTTTTGCCAGATGGCAGGAGGGAGAAGAGTTTGTATGAGGGGTGTGCGGGGTCCTTCATAATGCTGTTATCTTTGCTGATGCAGCTTGTACTGTAAATATCTGTAATTGCGGGAAATGCGTGACTGATGATTCCTGTGGGCTGAGTGGAGACTGGGAGGTCCCTATCTGTGCAGGCCTGCGAAGGTTCTACACCACCAGGTCCAGGCACAACTATGGAGTTCCTTTCAAGGACTCTGCAACACACTGTCAATAGATTTAACAGGTACAGTTAATGTCAGAGAAATGTATACATCCTGAAATTCTTTTTCTTTGCAGACATCCACGAAAAACAGAGAAGTGCCCTAAAGGATGAATGACAGTTAAATGTTAGAACCCCAACTCCCCCCTCCTACACATAAGCAGTAATAAAGCAATACCCCCTTCCCCCCACCTGCAAAAAAGCATCGTTGACCCCACTGAGCACTCAAGCGTGCAGCAAAGCATCAATAAAGACACAGACGCAGTACCCCAAAGACTACTGGTTTACCTGGTAATTTGACATACCACAGGCTCTCTCTCTCTCTCCCTAATAAAGGAAAAAGAGGTGTCCCCATTTCACAGCGAAAGGGGTGACATAACAATCACTGATTTATGGTGTCTGTCATGTCGCTTTTTCTGAGCTCCATGCCCAAAGAACTCAGGTCTCAGCCAGTAGCAAGATCACTGCTTCCGATCTTCCGTGTTCTCCCATGACACATCAGGCAGCAGCACCAGCCATGAATCAGCTCATCTCCAGAACCATGAAAATCCAGCACCCTAAAGGCATGCTAGCTTTCCGGTCCACGTCCTTGGCATATCGAAAAGGCCCTGAGAGTGGATCCCATTTCCGCAAAGAACCAAAGTCAGAGTGTAGCTCTAGGTCAGGGTCTTCAAAAGAACCTTGAAAGGAAAGAAAAGAGAAATCAAAGATAGGAACAGAGCTGTTCCAGAACGCAAGCAAAGGAGATACTGTTAGGCACCATCATTCTAAGCTCTGCCCCTTCTCAGTGTCATTTATTCACTTTTGTATTTCCACAGATCGTCTTCTTCAGCACATCAGCCGTCAGTCTTTGGTCATTTGTAGTTTTTCACTGATACTATTGCATTCCTCTTTTTTACTGTGAATGCCTGCAAGAAAATGAATCTTAAGGTAATATGTGGTGTCATATACGTACTTTGATAATAAGTTTATTTTGAACTTTGAACTTTGAATTCTTGTCCAAATCTACCTCATCGTGACCTTTGCACAGTATTTGTCTACCTTCTCTCTAACTCTCTCTGCACATTCTCTCTAACTACAACACTACCTTCTGTTTTCATTTTATACCTTGCTGTTCTTAATGTCTGAAAGGATATGCAAGGATGGTTTGCAAACACATTTTTGCATGCCAGATGTGTCTGGGGCTCTCCCACTGCGTCCACCCCCCCCCCCCCCAACCCAACCTTAACTGAACTTTGCAGGAGCACTGTTGAGCGCCTCCTGACAAGCTGCATCTCCATCTGGTATGGGAGTAGCTGAGCTTCAGTATGGATATCCCTACAAAGAACTGTGAGGATGGACGAGAGGATCATAGGGGTCGGCCGAGCATTTATCAAGGGCATTGTGTATACAGAGCCCTTAGTGTTATCAAGGAGCCCACCCATCCATCCAGCATCCTCTTTGACTTCTATCATCAGGCAGGAGGCTCCGATGCATAAAAACAAGAACGGTCAGGATGAGGAACAGTTTCTTCCCTCAGGCCATTCGGCTTCTGAACTCCCTGTTGCTTCATATTCAAAGTGTCACTGGTTAATCTGTTCTGCACCCTGCAAAATTTAATTTATCTACTTTACTTTGTTTACTTGTGCATAATTCATTTGTAGATTTTATTCTTACTTTCCTAAGTTATTGTGTGTTATGTGTACCACTGTGTTTTACAGCCTGGTCCAGAGAAACATTGTCTTTTTGATGGTATACATGCACATAGTTAAATGACAACAAGCTTGACCTGACTTAGCCTGATTTTATACTGTAACGTGATACATGTGACAACAATAACCCAATAGCAGCCTTTAGAAGAACAATACACAACTTGCTGGAGGTACTCAGTGGGTCAGGCTGTATCTATTGAAGAAAATAGATGGTCGACATTTTGACTGTCCATTTCCCTCAGTGGCTGCTGCCTGACCCACTGAGTTCTTCCAGCAACTTGGAAGTTGATCCAGATCCGAGCGTCTCCCATCTCTGGTACCTCTGGGAAAGAACAATGTCAACATTGTTAGTGGATTGATTATGACAATCTCTGACAACAGGACAGAGCAGATCATGGCTTCACAGCAGCAAAGATCAAAGTTCCACCCCGATCTCCGCCACTGTCTGTGAAGAATTTGCATGGTTCTCCCTATCATTTCATGGGTCTCCTCTCTGTGCTCTGGTTTCCTCCCACATCCCAAGGACCTGTAGATTGGAGGGGCAACTGGGCATTGTTAATTGCCTCTAATGTGCAGGTAAGTGTTAGATTCTGAGGGGGGAGGGAGTTGAGGGGAGAATAGAAAATGAGATCACTGTAGGATTGGTAGAAAACTGGCTGGTTGATGTTTGGTGTAAACTCAATGGGCCAAAGAGCCTTTTTCCATACTGTATATCTCTGTGGTATAGGGTATCTAGAAGCATGAAGCAATCAGCTAGGAAGGTAGGCCAAAGAAGGCTAAATGGTGTTCAATAGGTAAGTGTGAGGTTTTGCCTTTCAAGAGATCAGACAAGAGCGGGACTTTCACGTCGAATAGTTGAGCCTTTGGAGTATTGCAGAACAGAGTGCAAGTAGCCTCTTCACTCAAAACAGCACCACAGGTAGACAGGAGGTGAAGAAGCCATTTGGCACACTGACGTCATCTGTCAAGGCACTGAGTATAGGAATTGGGATGTAACGTTGTACAAGATGTTGATGAGGTTGGATTTGGAGCATTGTGTATTTTATTTACCCCATTATCGAAAAGATAGCATTAAGCTAAAAAGAGTGCAAAGAAGATTTATTAGGATGTTGCTAGGACCAGAGGTGGCAGAGTAGAGATACGTTTCTACCAAAGAGTTATGGAGCATTCCTTCCCTCCGCTAGCCTGCAGGTCACCCTTGGGCAAGGTGTAGCACCTGCTTAGCCTCCCCCCCCCCCCCCAATCAACAGGGTCATGTGAAGTCATGGGAGCAGGTGGTGGATGATCGTACGAGTAGCTGACGCATATCACAAGTCCTGGTTATACGACCACTGGCGTCAGGCAGACGATCTCTGCGGAGTATTGATAATGGCTGGGGCCATCCATCTTGTAAAGACTAAAGACACTGTGCAGAAAACGACAATGGCAAACCACTTCTGTAGAGAAATTTGCCAAGAACAATCACAGTCATGGAAAGACAATGATCGCCCATGTCATATGTCATTGAACATAATGATGATGATTGAAGACAAGAGGGCCTGAGTTATAGGAAGTGGTTGGATAGGCTAGGGCATACTTTTGGAGTCTAAGAGACTGAGGGGAATATTCTAGAGGTGTATAAAATCATTAGTGGCATGAATAGATGGAGTGAGTTCCTAGGGAAGGGGAATTAGAACTAAAGACATAGTTTTAAAGTAAAAGTGGAAATACATATTTCAAAAGATCTGAGAAGCAACTTCATCACACAGAGGGTAGTGCATATATGGACTGAACTGGCAGAGAAGATGTAAAGGGCAATGCAATAACAACATTTCGAAAACAATTGCTTAGACCACCAGAACAGGGAGGAACCATCGTGCACCCCCATGTCTCCCAATGTTCCTTTGGTCTCAGTACCTGAAGATGCCTTCAAGAGATTGAATCCAAGGAAAGCCTCTGGTCCAGATGGAGTACCTGGCCGAATACTAAAGACATGTGCTGACCAATTGGCTGGTGTGTTCACGGATATCTTCGACCTCCTGCTCTGGCAGTGTGTGGTACCCACCTGCTTCAAGTAGGCTTCAATCATGCCAGTGCCCGAGAAGATCGTGGTAGCACGCTTCAATGACTATTGCCTAGTGGCACTTACATCAACAGTGATGAAGTGTTTTGCAAGGTTCGTGTTGAAGCACATCAGCTCCTGTCCGAGTAGTAACTTGGATCCTCTTCAATTTGTCTACCGAGGCAACAGGTCTGCAGCAGATGCCATCTCACTGGCTCTTCACACAACCCTGGAATATCTGGAGAGTAAAGATACATAGATCAGGATGTTCTTTACCAATTACAGTTCAGCATTTAACACCATCATCCCCTCAAAGCTAGTCAGTAGACTCCAAGACCTGGGCCTCAATACCCCTTGTGCAAATGGATCCTGGATTTCCTCACCAGCAGACCCCAGTCTGCTTAAATTGGCAAAACCATCTCCTCCACAATCTCTGTCAGCAGAGGAGCTTTGCAGAGATGTGTCATTAGCCCCCTGCTCGACTCGCTTTACACCTATGACTGTGTGGCAAAGTACAGCTCCAACAACATACACAAGTTTGCTGACAACATCCCTGTTGCGGGCTGTATCAAAGGGGCAGATGAATCAGCATGCTGGAGGGAGATTGAAAACTCGACTGAATGGTGGAATAACAACCTCTCACACAATGTCAATAAGACCAAGGAGAAGATTGTAGACTTCAGGAGAGGGAAACCAGAGGTCCATGAGCCAGTAATCATCAGAGGATCAGAGGTGGAGAGGGTCAGGAACTTTAAATTCCTGGGTGTCACTATCTCAGAGGACCTGTCCTGGACCCATCATATAAATATAATTTCAGAGAAATCTTGACAGCACATCTACTTCCTCAGGAATCTGTGGAGGTTTGGCATGTCATCAAAAACCTTGGCAAACTTCCATAAATTTGTGGTGGAAAGTGTGCTGACTGGCTGCATTACGGCCTGGCACGGGAACACCGATGCCTTGGAGTGGAAAATTCTACAAAAGGTAGTGGACTCGGCCCAGTACATCACGGGTAAAACCCTCCCAACCATTAAGCACATCTACATGAAACTTTGCCATAGAAAAGCAGTATCCATCATCAAAGATCCTCACCACCCAGGCCATGTTCTTTTCTCGCTGCTGCCATCAGGGAGAAGATACAAGAGCCTCAGAGATTCACTCCACCGGGTTCAAGAACAGTTACTACCCCTCAGTAAAAGGGGATAACTACACTTATTCTATTTCTGGTGTTCTCAAAATTAATGGTCGTACTTTAAGGACTCTTTGTCTTGTTATTTCATGTTCTTGTTATTTATTGCTGATTTTTATATTTGCATTTGCACAGTTTGGTGTTCTTTGATCCTGTTTACAGTTACTGTTCTATAGATTTGCTAAATATGCTCACTTATTCACTCTGATAATAAATTTTACTTTGAAATTTGAGCTTTGACATTTGAACAATTGGACAGGTACATGGATAGGAAAGGTTTAGAGCAGGGGTTTCCAACCTGGAGTCCATAGATCCCTTTCTTAATGGCATTGGTCCATGGCATTAAAAAAAGGTTTGGAATCCACTGATTTAGAGGGATATGGGTGAGCAAATAGGACTAACTTGAATGGGAATCTTAGTCAACATGGATGAAGAGGGCAGAAGGATTGATTAAGTGCTTAAAAATAATCCATGCTTGTACCGCAACTACTCTGACATGGATAAGGCTCCAAATGAATTCTCCAAGGCAGGAAGCTGACTGAGAATGAAGTGCAAAGGGCAGGACAAGATAGATGCAGAAGGATATTGATGGGTTAAGTGACTGGGCAGTGCGCACAAAGTATTGGGGCAAATGTGAAACGATCTACTTTGGAAGGAGCAAAATGAGAACAGAATACATCCTTTGAAGCTGTGAGAGACCAATAAAAGTTGACCTTCAGAGGAGCATTCGTGCCTTCAAGGGGTATATATGATTCCAGGAATGAAAAGACCCTCCCAAGAGGAGAGGTTGAAGGAGAGGATTATATTCTATGAAGTTTATAAAGATGAGATGTGACATAATTTGAACAATAAAAAACTTCTTGACAGAGTTTGTATTTCTTCTGATTGATGTGCTTAGAATTGTGAACTGAAGTCTTAGTGTATCTTATAATGGCACTCAAGGAGGCCATTCAGACCATCATATCCATGCTAGCTCTAAGGGAAGCAAAGCCAGAGTTTATTGCCCTTTCCTACTGTTACAAGAATCACCCCTTGTAATAATGATCAGTGAGGCACAGAGTCTTATACTGTTCCTCATCAATTGAACCATTGGATCTCCACCCCATTGGCTCAAGGTCACCTGACCTACCTGGGTTACCTTCTTACTGGTCATTGTACAAGACTACAGCCAACATCATTTCATGGCTCTGCCACCCCAGCCTCGTGTTTTTGTATCTTTACACTCTGACTGGTCCAAACCAGTTAAATGAGGCAACCCAGACAGAGTCGGACGAGATTACCGATTGCAGGTCTGGCATTTTACATAACAAGTAGCTACTCCTCTGAGAATGGTCTCAGGTATATTGCCCTGATTAGATTGTCCCAGAGCAAGGATCAGTTCAGAGTCCATTCCCTTTACATTACAAATGGCTATTTGTTTGAGAAACGTCTCAGGTTTAGCAGATCATTACCTGAAGCCTCCTGTGTCCACATTCCGTTGCTCTGATTAGATAGTCCAAGAGCAAGAAACTGTTCAGAGTGCACAAAATGGGGGAAACACAATAACTTGTCTACTTCCCCTGTCCTTGATCAGACTGCAGCTTCTTCCGGCCAACACGACGTATCCTTGGAAAGGTGGTGGCCAGCCGTCTTCTGGAAGGGCTGTATTTCCTCTGGCGGAGGAGTTCCCACACTGCTCTGCCCACAACACCAGAAGCTGCAGAGCTGTGAATGTGGCTCAATCCATCACAGAAAAACAATCTGCTGTCTACACTTTCGGTCACCACAGGACAACAGGCAATGTAACCAAAGACTGCTCCTACTCTGATCATTCTCATTTCTCACCTCTCCCAACGGACAGAAATTACAAAATCCTGGGAGCACAAACCATGAGGCTCAAGGACACCTTCTATCCCACTGTTATTGAATTCTTGAATGACCAGCTCATACACTAAAAGATGACTTGTGGATCTCCTAATCCAATGCACCATGACCTTTGCACTGGATTCATCTGTCTTCACTACACTTCCTCTGTAACTGTGACGCTATATTCTGCATCCTCTTTTCCTTTGACTACCTCAATGTGGATGACATGCAAAGCAAAGTCCTTGCACTGTACCTTGGGCCACGTAACAATAAGGAGCCAATAACTGGGGAGAGAGTCCTCAGGTTTAAACCCAGTGAAAAATGAAGGACTGGTGACATATTTCCAAGTCCGGATGTTGCATGCCTGGAGGGGAATTGTGGTATTCCAATGTACTCAGTGCCATTGGAGGTAGAGGTCACGAGTTTGGGATGTGTTTCTGGGGTCACTAGGATGAGCATCTATGGCATGTTTGTCAGGGGTTCAAAGTATATTTATTAACAGAGTATGTATACATTATACAACCTTCAGATTTGTCTCCTTACAGGCAGCAACAAAAACAGGAAACCCAAAAGATCCCACTAAAAAAGGGCCCGAAATGTCAGCTGTTTACTCTTTGCCATAGATGCTTCCTCACCTGCTGAGTTCCTCCAGCATTTTGTGTCTGTTGCTTTGGAATTCCAGCACCCGCAGATTTTCTTGTGTTTGAGACAAACACCCAACGTGCAAACAATAAGAATAAGCAGATAGCGTTTAGAATGGAAGTGAGTACCCAGGCAGGAAGCCCGGAGCAGCCTGATCAGGCCACAGCCTCCAGCTCAGTTCGGCACATGACAGTGCAAGCATTGCGGAGTCCATGCGCAGGAAGCTGAGGGCAGCCTGAGCAGGCCGGAGCATCAGCCTCAGTTTAGCACACAGAGAAGCAAACGTCACGGAGAAGCAAGCAAACTGGCCTGACCCTCACCTCTGGTCCCCACATCCTACACAGTGCAGTGCGATTTTGTGCTCTGGCCTGAGAGGGTAGGTGTGGCTTTCAATAAAATAGGTCAGCAATCGCTTTATGCCGTAAAGGTACGCCAGTTACAACACTGAGTGTTTAACCTCCCAGTCGGACGAACACAGAGACTCAGCAGGAAGTGAAACTACTCACTGCGCAACAGCACCAACAATGGCATTGTCCTCTGCTGGCAAGTAGCTTTGGGGATCACACACTAAAAAAGATTTTTTGGTTAATATGTGCCACCTCAAATACTACAGATTGGCATGACTTCCAGACCATTCCCTCAAATCTCAGGCTGCTGAATGTCTGAGTGACCTGCTTTTGTCCATGTTCAATAAGTAAATGATAACCGCATCTCAACAGGATGATGGGGGCAAAAACCCTTGCAATATTTAAGAAATTAACTTGACAAGCACTTGAATCTCCAAGCCATAGAGCATTACTTTTCAAGTGGTGGTAAAGGCGCTCAATGGCCAACACGGACATGATGGGAAGAACGGCCTGTTTCTGTGCTGTTTGACTCTATGACTCCAGACCTTTAAGATAATATTAGCCTCCTCACTGCATTCACACCATTGACTATCTAATTAAGACTCATCATTTCTTACTGGTCAAGGCATTGAACAATTGTAATTAGGTGCCCAGACAGGACCAAGAGACAAGCCTTAGCAGTGGTGCCTTGGATTCTGAATATAGAAGGAAATCTCCCACAGCCAAGATTTAAAGGCTGCATCATCCAAGTACTAGAAACAGACGTGTTCACCAAGGATGGTGAAGTCGTTTTGGCAACTATTCCCCATTTGCCATCTGCCCATGATTTTTCTGATTGTTCATAGCTCAATGGTAGGGATAAGTCTCTATTTCTTTCCGTTCATGCTGTCTGCCCCTACGTTGAGGAGCGACGGGCAAGCACAAATCCTGGCTTGACTCTCCTTCTCGCTGAGGTGTACATCACAGTAATAGACATGTCTACTTAGAACTGGCTTTGACCAGCTTCAGCCCACACCTGTTCTGACCAGAGTCTCGGATGGTAATTCATGGTCCTTTTCCAAGCAGCTTATCATTAACACTTTGCAGGGAATGCCAGGTACAATGTTTGATTAGGCATCAAGACAAATTGGAATAGACGCACGGTCTGGAAGATCCAGATGTCTTCGGTTCTGGCTAGAAGCTCCACATTGAGTATTTCGGGACAAAAGATTCAGATTTATTAGCTGTTAAGGGCTTAATAAACAGGGGCAGGGAATAGACCAAGCAGCCTCTTCATCCTGCTTCACCATTCAATAAGATCATAGCCAATTCCACCTTGGCCTCAACACCACTTTCCTGTTACCTCTGCATTCTTCTTGATGCCCCTCATAGATTAACTGTCTGCCACGTCTGACTTGAATACATTCAAAATCTCACCTCCTCAGTTCCCAAGGGTAGAGAATTTCAAACAACACTCTAACACAGGAAATTTAAAGCATCAAAGCAAACCTTCTGGCCCACAACCACGCTGACTAGTATATATCCTCCTATATTGATTCCATCTCCCATTACTTGGTCTATAACCCTCTGTGCATAAGGTAGGTAAGTGTTCATCTAAAAACGTGTCTTAAATACTGTCAGTAACCCAGCATTGACCACTCTTTCATGCAGTGTATTCCAAAGACTCACCACTCTCTGGGTGAAGAAGGTCCCCCTCAGATCCCCCTCTAAGTCTCTTTCCCATTAGGCTAAAACACTCACTGAAACACTCCATCCCAGACAGCACGCCGGTCAATCAACCTGCTCTCAGGACGTTTAAGACATGTGAGATTCTGAAGGGATCTGACAGGTGGGTGGAGAGTGGAGGAACGTAGAACTGGAGGCCACAGTCTCAGAAGAATGGGTTGTTCATGGAAAGAAGGAACTTCTTCTCTAAGAGGGGCAGGACTTTCTGAATTCTCTGTCCTAGAGTATTGTGGAGGGATAATCGTTGAATAAGTTCCAGGTGATGACGAAAACGTTTTTCTGCAAGGGCTTAGGTGGGACTGGACAGGAGAATGGACAGTTTCAGCCATATTCCATTGAATGACGGAGGAGCCACAAAGAACCATTTGGGCCACTCCCCCTCCTACTTACTGCATCAGCCCTTGATAGGAAGTTGTACTCCCACCTACTACTGGGGGCTTTGTAACCCAATCCAGACACGAGTACAGCGTGAAGCCATTAGCCCTAGCACAGCCTGGTAGGATTTTCACGTTGACATCTGTCTGATGTGACCTCCCCGCAGGGTACCAATTGGCTTCTCAAGTAGGCATGAGGGGAATGGAAACACTACAGACTGCCCTCTGGGTGTAACAGTTGCTCCTCAGGTTTCCATTAAATCTCTCCACCCTCACTCTAAGCCTATGCCCTCTGGTTCTTGATTCCTCAACACCGGGAGACAGACTGCACATTCAGCTACCTCTGCCACTCATGATTTCACGTGCCTCGGTAAGATATCCCCTCATTTTCCTCCATTCCAATGAGTAAGCTCCCAACTTGCCCCACCTCTTTCTATAAGTTAATTCAGTGAGTCCCAGCAACATCCTCATAACTATCCTCAGCACTCTTTCCAATTTAATGGGCGTCTTTTCAAAAGCAAAACTGAACACAATACACCATGGGTGGCCTTAGCAGCACATGTACAACTGTAAGATAACATCCCGGTTTATATACTCAGTGTGTTATCTGATGAAGGTCAGTCTGCCGAGAGGCTTCTTCACCAACTGGGAAGAGTACTCTCAAAAAGTAGCCTCCCTTCTTCTTTCTATCATCCCTTTGCTTTGTCTCAGTAGAGAACCCCACATTCAAACCTTTTCTAAATGTGAAAACATTTTTCTAAAGGTTTCCTTATGTGCGTCTATTTTTGTCTTTCTTTCCCTCTCTTTCTCTTTTTTTCTTCCACCCTCTTCTTGCCAGCTTTTTCCTTTTTCCCTTGTTATCTCCTCCTGGATCCCTTCATCCCCAGGCCCCTTTCATCCTAGGTCCCAATTTTCCCAAGCCCCCTCAAAGAAGAAGAAGAAAGCCCTTATCTCCGAGCGGATTCATCGGGGTGCCATTGTTTTTTTTTAGCAGGGTCTCTTATTTTTACGAGGCTGAGTTGCTAGCTCGACGCTCAACCCAGCACGGATGGAAAGCGTGCAAGGGAGCCGGCTAGATTCGAACTCGGGAGCCTTCGCTCCGAAGGCCGGCGTTGATGCCGCTACACCATCGGCTCAGTCTATACTCATTTGTGATTCTTTCAGTTTCAGATCCCTTCCATCCTAGAATCCCCTCCTTACCTCAGGTGCAAGACACTTTTTCCAGCAACAGTATATGAGTCTAGCCCCGTTCAGATGATAGTTTATTCACCCTTTATCCTCACCCCTGGAACTCCTTCAGAACTTTTATAGTGGTCAGATACATGCTACATGCAGAAGTTTCCATTCTTGCACTGTTTTTGCTTCCTTACCAAAGACAGGGCACAATAGCATTAGGCACGTTCTGAATGAGAAGCTCCAGGCTGATCCCTGCATTGAGTAGGATTTCCTATTCAGGCTGTGTCTCTACTCCTTGGAGTTTAGAAGAATGAGGAGTGGTATTAGTTAAACATGTGGGCTTTACAGGGTAGAAGTTGAGGAGCTTTCACAAGTGGGAGACTCTTGTGAAAAGTGACAAATTGTTAAGATGAGGGATTACTTATTTTAAACTGACGATGTGAGGATGTGGGGGCTGGATAATTAGAAATATTTAAAGTGAAGTTAGGTAAGTTTTTGAAAGATGGGGGAATTGAAGGTTATGGGGAACAGGCACAGGGGTTGAGGCCATGAATAACAGAGCAAGCTTGAGGGGCTGAATGGTCTAGCTCTGCTCCTATTCTCCTGTGTGTATTTTTATAAATTTTGTTTGTAACTTCATCCATGACCTTTTGTCTCCCTCAGCAACATTTCTGGTTTCTGCTGTTCCTACTTGACTATTGTGTTTTCAGATATTTGGACCTGAACTCTGGATTTCCTTCCCTAAGCTTACCTACAGCATTCTCCTCCTTAAAATACTTTTCAAAAATGGAACCAAGGACTAATTCAAGGTCCATCAGAACAGAACAAAGTTTATGCTTCTCAATGTGAGAGTCTGGAGTGTTTGATGGAACGGTGCAGAGGGATCAACTCTCTGCCTGAACCACTTTTGAACGCGAGGAGGAATTACTGTAAAACAACTTGACTAAAACATTACCAAAACTTAACATTGATCATGTAGCCAAGATGGACACAGTCACAGTTAATCTCCAGTGAGACGGTGAGCACCTCATGCTCCATTTCGAGAGACACCTGCTGCCTCGAGCTGTTAATGGCAGCTAACCCATGCCGTCTGTGTGTTATGTTTTGTAACTTCAGGACATGAAATTAATTCAAAGAAAACATGGGAGTCTTTGAATGCAAGTCTGGCTTTGTTTTTAACTTTAAGTGAGGCGCGCATGTATCATGTGATAGTGTGATGACATATGCAATTAACATAATTTTACATATAACCCATATTAATTATTTAAATGAACAAGAATGTTTAATCAACCAATATATATACAAGATTACTCAAATATTATTGAAATATTAAATATACAACACCGTGCCCTGGGATTGTCTGATGGGAGAGTTCAGAGCGATGCCTCCGAGCAGGGTAGCACCTCATCTCAAGTGAAGAGTTTTACTGGGAATGGAGACGGGCAGGCTCCAGAAATGGGTCCTCCAATCCAGCAGGACCTCGCAGCCTTCCCACCCTTCCACTTTCCGTCCTGATGCAAGGTTTCGATCACAATTGCCAACGCTTCCTTCCCCCCCCCCCCGATTTCCTCCAACAGATTGTTTAGAACTCGCAGCCAAGTTTTGTCAAAACCTCACGGAGAACATACTTCTCTTTCAGCTCTAATCTTGAATAAAAATCCGTATTTAGGAGACGGACACAGAGTCCATAGAAGTGAGGCAAAATGGCATCATCATCCTGGATTCTGTACAGATTACAGAGGTGGAGGTACTTGGTGTCTTGAGGCAAATTAGGGTGGCTAGATCTCCAGGGATTTATCCTCCCCAAGCTTTAACCTTTAAGATAAAAACACTTTTAATTCTTTATGAAAGTGCTCAGATAAATATTGCCAGCTGTTTCTGTTGCCTACACTTCAGAATCTCACAGCTCCTGGGGTTACATTTGAATTGGCAATGAGTGACATAGCAGAAGCAACTCAAGGTACCCAGGACGCTGAGACCAGGACCAATTTCCCACATCCTGCACTAGCTTCCCAAAGGTCAACGGGACAGGGCTGGAGAGAAACCATTCCGCCAAGCAAAAATATGATCCTTAATGCAGCCGTGAGGGGAAATGTTTGGCAATTATTACATAATTAAATGTAATGAAATCACCTCGTGAAAGTGTCAGGATAATGTAATCAATCAAGTTTAGAATGGTGTAATTCAATATTTACTCCATGGGGATCTGTTTTATTCCAGTGCCTATGGAAGTAAAGTCAACAACTGGCTTTTTATTGTGGAATCATATTAACATAAGTGAGTTTTAATAGCCAACCAAGAGTAATGTAGCAGATTGTCCTTAATAAAACTCGCAGTGATCAGGCAGTGCCAGGCAGCAACGCAGCTGAGCGCAGAGGAATTAGAAGCCCCTCTTGAGAACAATCCCATAGTGCAGGAATGCCACCTGAGTGAGCTTAAAGTGAAGGGTTGCTGCCTTTTATAAAAGGCCTTCGCAGAGGGGAGGTGTTGTAAAATGGATCTCAGTCTTCCATGATTGTAGCCTTTCCCCTTCTTTGATCTGTACGGGAGTGAAGTGAAGCAGCAGACAATATCGGGGAGAGTCAGGGGAACAGTGTCGCCTGTGGCACTGCCAGTCCCGGGGGCTTGTCCCATAGTGTCCAGGGATTCCAAACAGACCCACACAAGACTCACATAATATTCTTCCGAATATTAAGAAATACTTCCATTTCTTGGAGTATTTTGTTTTTTTTTATATATAAAAAGATCAGCAAGAGGAATGAAAGGCTGTTTGTTTGACAGTCAAAAGCAGCACAGTCAGTGCTGTTCCCTTGGTGCTCCAGTGACCCTGGTTCGAACTAGACTGCGGGTGCTGTCTGTGTGGAGTTCGCACGTTACTCCAGTAACTGTATGAGTTTCCTCCAGGTGCTCCGGTTTCCTCCTGCATCCCAAGAACATCTTCCTTGGCTTCTGTGAAGTTCCTCGAGCATGGTTGGGGCAGCAGGATCAGGGAGTGGTTGCTCAGCACAGGAGACAGAAGAGCAAATGGAAGGGGAGACTTGCTGAGGTACATAGCTTTCTCCAGATCGAAGTCCTTCCGTTATCTATAGTCGTTATCATATTAAAGTTTGAATTATTATCAGTCAATAATCCTTTCAACTGTGAATTACTCCACTAGTGTGATACATTAGTACAGCTGGCAGAGCCATTGCCAGACAACACCGCAAACCTGGGTTCAGATCTGACCTCTGACTCTGTGGTGGAGTTTGCAGGATCTACCTGTGAATTGTGGGTTTCCTCCTCTTTCCTCCCAAATCCCAAGGCAAGGATGTGTAGGTTGGTTGGTTATTCAGCAGGTTGCCTCTGGTCTGTAGGTGAGTGGGAATCAGAGGAACTGGACAAGAATGAAACAGCATTAATGCAGGATTAGAGTAAATTGTGGTGATGGTCATCATAGGCTTGGTGGGCTGAATGGCCTGTTGCTGTACTGTGGTGTATTCATGCCTATGTCAATATATGACAACCACATAGCATTATGGGGTACTTGGCCGGTCTCGAGACAGAGAGAGGGCAGCTCAGTTCTGAAAAGATTCAAGGTGTCGTCAACATAAGAACGTCAATCCCTTTGGATCTGAGGACCAGGAGCATCGTTCAGGATGACGGATAACAGATGGATGGTGGATGGTGGAAGAGCTGAGTGGCTTAGTCACCATGCATATGAAGATAAAGATACCTTGTTCGACTGAGGCATTTGGCTGACAGAGAGAGGCCCTTGTGCAGGACAATGGAACGGGCAGTAACGTCACCTGTCAACAAGAAGGAGTGTAAATGGTTTGATCAGCATCTATTAAACTTCACTCTTTTTCCCAACTGTAAGGAGCTCGGTGAACTCTGACCCTTGCAGAGATCTCTTGCTCTGAGAAAGGAATGTCACTCTTCAACTTTCCAACTGGCACCTTAATCCACGACGGTCTGAGCTTGGGGATCGGGCAAAGCTCCACAACCGTTTCTGGTTTAGGGGCAGGTACTCGCACAGGCCAGTCAGACACAGTTCAAGTTCGCCTCACTTTCGGATGCCACCTTAGGTCATCCCATTATTAGCTACCCCCTGTACCTAATAAAGTGGCCACTGAGTACATGTTCATGGTCTTCTGCTATTGTAGCCCATCCATTTCAAGGTTTGATAGGTAGTATTCAGAGATGCTCTTCTGCACACCATAACACGTGTTTTGTTTAGTGCACAGTGCCCGAGCCTTAACCTAGTCCACACAGTTTCCTCTCTTCTGTATCCACTGCCTACCCTAGTACCTCTTTTGTATTTGATATAAATGCCTCCCTTTCTCCTCTCTGTCCCATCTTTCTTGCCACATTTGGATGATTTTTTAAAAGTCAATCCTACGGCCATTGCGATTTCTCTGGGTAGCCCAAACAGATACACATCCTGTGCTTCTTGATGAACCTGTCGCTACTGCCTGTCTTCTCTATATTTCCACGGTTTCTGGAAGGATCACCAGGATCCTGAAGAAACACCAGATTAACACCACCCACTAACCTGCAAGAAAGGTCAAGCAACAACACACACAAAGTGCTAGTGGAACGCAGCAGGCCAGACAGCATCTATAGGGAGAAGCGCTGTCGACGTTTTGGGCCGAGACCCTTCATCAGGAAGATCAAGTCACAGCTTCTGTGGGTCAAAGATGACCTGGGACTTAGGTCGGCTGGCGTTTACAGGATTCCCCGTGAATGTGGAGCAGTGTACATCGACCAGATGGGGTGCACAGTGGAAACCCGCATCAAGGGGCACAGGAGGTGTGTTAGTTTGGGTTCCCCGGTGAAATCGGAGGTAGCAGAACATTGTGTTCGCAATGGCCGTAGGATTGACTTTGACGGCGCAGGACTATCGCAATGTGCCAGTAGCTTTTGGGACCACCTGTTAAAGATAGTCATTGAAATAAAACTAGAGGAAAATAACCTTAACAAAGGCAAAGGTGTCAGCCTCGAAATGGAATTCAAGTGTAAACAAAGTGAGACAGCAGAAACCTGATTGGATGAGAACTAACCAATCAGGAGGGACGGATGACAGGAGTATACCACTGGACTAGACATGCCCAGGCATCATCCTTGATGAAGATGGCAGAGTTTGTGGTTGAAACATCAATTAAAATCGATACCTGTACCTGGCTGGAAGCCCAAGAAGAATTTATTCATCATATACACTGGGAAAGCACGGGACCCCATACCCAAACCACCCCATCCGGCATCAACGATCATTCCAAGGTCAAAGTCACTTCGATCACATTTATTTTCCCAATTCTGATGTTTGTTCTGAACAATACTGAACATCTTGACCATGTCTGCATGCTTTCATGCATTGAGTTGCTGCCACGTGATTGGCTGATTAGATATTGCATTAACGAGCAGGTGCAGAGGGGTACCTATAAAGTGGTCACTGAGTGTATGTCACACCACTAAAGATCCTGACAGCAGGTGCACCAATATGACAGCACAATTGAACAAAAAGACTGAAATGCAAATATAATCCACTCAACTGTATTTTTTTTGCAAGTGAAGCTTTTCCATTGAATCGAGTTGTTGAAAATATTAACAAAAAAAAAGAGAGCGAGATAAAAGGGTATTCTTGTTCGAAGGGCTGAATAACTTAATTTCAGATAAAGCTGGAATGTCTCTTTGCGACAGACTTTCCAAGTCGCAAGCCAGTAATTGTTTTCTGAAAGGGCGGTTTATCTCTGCACCCTTTACAGGACAGATAGGGAGATTGTCACTGCTTGCTAAGCTCCAAACATTGCCGTTATCAGCATTGCCTACAGTGAAGGCAGCAGCTCTACCAAGCGCTGCTGAATTATTCAACGCTGCAAAGGAAACAATGGCTGAATGCGGTTCCATTGAGGGCTGTGGGGGCCCAGATTCAGCTTCTGTGTTGTGCTGGGAAGACTGAGGGGTGTGGGGGGGGTGGGGGCAACAGAGTGGACGTAGATGTGGAGGCCCAAAATGCTGCTCTCAGCCCTTCGAAGCAGGAAGCAGCTAAGTGTTTCGAGGCAGCACACACAAAATGCTGGAGGAACTCAGCAGGCCAGGCAGCGTCTGTGGAAAAGAACGCCGTTTCGGGCTGAGACCCCTTCACCAGGGCTGGAAAGGAAGGGGAGAAGTCAGAGTAAGGGAGGGGGGCAGAAATGGGAGGAAGAAGTACAAGGTGTCAGGTGATATGTATTGTGTTGCATTGCTGCTGCAAAGATAACAAATTTGACAACATATGCTAGTGCTATAAACCCTGATTCTGATAAGATGGACTCTTGACCTCACAATCTACCTCGTTCTGATGATGCATCGTACTCTTGCCACAACCGCGGACTGCTGTGGGGTCTACACAGCCCCGTAGGCAGGCTGTGCGCTCATGAAAATGCACGCTCCAGTTTCATTGTGGTGGTATTTAACTCCCTTCCTTTTGTTGTAGGCTTGAGCAAAGCACAGCAACGTTACGCTCCCTGCTTACTTTCATCCTTCTCTGAGAAAGAGGACTATTGTTTCGACTGATACAGGAAAGAAGCAGTACTTGCCTAGTGTAAATATTGCTTTCAGCCGTGGTGTTGCCATTTAATTTTCCGTTTGAGAATTTTAGCTAACGGCTCTTTGGGCTTGCGTTTATTGTTTTCCTTTCCCGTAAAATTCTGCCAAGTTCGCATTAAGGAGCGTGAACCTTCGACCCACTTCAGTGTCTCTCTCTCTGTCTCCGCACTTGGGCCATGTCCAAATGTTCTGACAATTCTTTACCTCTGCAGCGCTAATAGTTTATTCTGCATTGTTATTGTTTTACCTCGCTCTAACTCAATGTACTGTGTAATGAATTGATGTGTATGAATCGAATGCAAGACAGGCTTTTCACAGTACCTCAGCACACGTAACAATAATAAACGAATAACCATTTCATGCAGGGCTATGAAGGAGAACAATGAAAGTAGTTCCATTTCTGTTGCAACTTTCTCAACACTATCAACCACTGGCAGTGGAGACCATCATCCCCTGACATCGTGCCTGTCATAACTGGACATCCCAGGTGAGGAGTGCAGTCATATGCCTCTCACCCAAAAAAAAAGGAGATGGAGGAGTAGGCATCCAGCCCCTTGAGTTTACGCTCTGTGCTGTTCTCCTGCACTGACCCCTTCTTTCATGGCTCCCCTCATCGGATCAGCATTGTTTTGGAGATATTCAGCTGCTGACCATCCACAGTCAGCTTGGGTAGGGAATTCTAAAATGTCCCCTCCCTTCTCTGGGACTAAACCCTTCATCTAAGGACTTGTTTGATGCTGTCAGAAGAGACATCACACCACATCAAGAAGAAGATCTTACCTGCAACAATGGGACATTATAAGAAAGGAAGTTGTCCTCTTCACCCTTTTTCATGTATGAAGATACCCCGTAATTTTCATCCACGTGTGACTTCTTCCTCTCTGCCAGGCTGCCCCTTGCACTCAAAGCCAAGGAACTCCCTCAGAAGTCAGTGTTGCTGACTCATCACACACAAGGTATCCTCCTGGACCCCACAGTCGGACTTCCCATCGTAAAGCATGCACGAACAAAAGTGGTGGCCACATCTCGCACTCTCTTCACCATGTGCTTGAGAATACAGAGGAGGATTTATTTTCCCATTTGCTGGATATTTGAAAGCTCTCTGCCTCTAATGACTTCACCCTGTTCTTGGTTCTCAGTGGGGTAGGGTCTGCGATGCTTCGGATGTAGATCAGAATCAGATTCTGAATCAGACTTATTAGCACTGTCGTATGTGATATGAAATCTGCTGCTTTACAGCACAGTACAGAGCAAGACATAAAAAATACCATACCCCTACGGAACTATAAAACTGTATTAGTTCTTAATAGTTATCGACAGAGGAATTCATCTGCCATGTTCTTTTGATTGACTGTAAATGAAAAATATCAGTACACACAACTAGTGCAGATAATGGACTCCATTCATACAGTGCATTAGATGATTGTGCCCTCCAAATCTTCATTTTCATTGGAACATTCAAGATGATTGTCGATACCTTCAAATTCCTAACTTGTTGAAGTAGTGAAATCATTTCATTCTCACTCCTGGTCGTTTCTAGCATCTCCAAACCTGAATGCTTGAAACTACAGTGAGCAAAACAGTTCTGAATTGTCTTACTGCTTATTTCTTACCAACTATCAGTGACAAGTATCGTGGCTTTTTGAACACAAACCCACGTAAACGACACCATTTAAAAACTGATCGTTCTAAGCACAGTGTGCTGTCTACCGGCCATACAAGGACACGTGACTGACAATAATTAGAAACTTCAGCAACCGTCTCCCGTCCCAATTAAGCGGCATGGTGTCCCAAATAAACAGAGAAAATCCTGGTTATTTTCTCAATTTAGTTTTTTGTTCTTTAAATGTTGTCCCAAATAAGAGGATACCCTGATTAATCAATAGCCCAATAAACCAGAATCCACTGTATTTTGCAATAAAGGGAATATCAAACTAGTGTTTATGGATTAATTGGCCATCAAGAAAGCTTAGAGATGCTAGAAATGACCGGGAGTGAAAATGAAACAATTTCACTACTTCATCAAGTTAGGAATTTGAAGGTATCGACAATCATCTTGAATGTTCCAATGAAAATGAAGATTTGGAGGGCACAATCATCTAATGCACTGTATGAATGGAGTCCATTATCTGCACTAGTTGGTGGAGAAGATGCAGCTGTCTTCTGACTCTTCAACGAACCTCCTGTACGATGAGGTGGACTCTTGACCTCCCAGCTCATTATGATCTTGGTTGTTTACCTAAGCTACACTTCCTCTGTACCTTTTCCATCTTATTCTGCATTGTTATTGTTTTACCTCAATGCACTGTGTAATGATCTGTATGAACTGTAAACAAGACAGGCATTTCACTGTGTATTGGTATATGTGTCTATAATAAACCAAATCCAATACCAATACCAAGCTTTTGAGAATGGCTCTTCAGTCTTACACAGCAGTGAGTGACCCACCTTTGCCATCGCCTGCCAACAGGTTCCTATTCCCTCTGTCCATTCACCAAATGTTCTTTAGATCATTGAGTTTGACAGCTCAGACATAGGCCCTTTAGTCCAACTCATCCATGTCGGCCAGGGTTCCTGCCGGACTTCTGGCTGTCAGGTACCTGGTGGAGGTGGTTCTTTCCCTTTGAGGAGAGGTGGACATCCCAAACCAGAAATGCCTTATGACGGGCAGTTAATTAGTTTCTCAATGATTTGGGTCATTCTCAACGAACATTCAAGAAGGTTGGTTCTGATGCAGGCTCTGGGCCTGGAATGGTGAGCAGCCCTCTGCCTCCACAGATGCTGCATGATCTGCTGAGTTCCTCCAGGATCTCCACCATTTGTCTCTCATCAGAACAGTTCCGGTTCTTAGAGTCATAGTGTAATGCAACATGGATACAGGCCTTTCAGCCCAGAAACCTCATACTCCCTGCTAGTCCCTGTTGGATGTGTTTAACCCATAATCCTCCAAGCCCCTCCCCTCCATGTACCTATTCAAACACTTGTTAAATTGAACAACTGTACCCATCTCCACCATTTCCCCTAGAAGCTCATTCCATGTACTCATCACCCTCTTGTTAGAAAGGCCAAGAGTCTCTACTAAAACCTTAGGGCACCCCTTACACTCTTTGTACATAGGAGATTTTCTGTAAGGCACTGCCTCAGAGGATCTTCTTCCATGGAGACCCTGAGAGCTTTGGTGGTGAGCAACACCCACAGAGTGCATGAGGAACTCAACAGAGCAGGCAGTATCTACGGAGGGAAATAAACAGTCGACTTTTCAGGCTGAGATCCTTCACTGACATTGCAATTGAAAGGGGCAGGATGCCAGAATGAAAAGGGAGGGAGTTGCATAGGAGCACAAACTACTTCCCCCTCATCTATCGCCAGCCAGTTTGTGCTCCTCCCCCCCCCCCACTTTTATCTGGCTTCTGCCTCCTTCCTTTCCAGTCCCAACAAAGGGTCGCGGCCCGAAACGTCGTCTGTTCATTTCCTTCCGCGGATGTTGTCCGACCCCAACGAGCTCCTCCAGCATTCTGTGTATTTTGCTCAAGGTTTCCAGCATCTGCAGAGTCTCTGGTGTCTCAGCTTTGACGTTGAACTCCCAGTGGCAGCGCTTCTGGTGACCATGACGACCTGCAGCCAGGTTGATGGAGATCATAGAGCAGTCTAGCTGGTGGTCAATCTAGACACTCTCAATTGAGTAAATCCCTTAGAGCCCAGGGAACTTTCTTTTAAAAAGTGGTACTCTGAAATATGTAAAGGTTAACTCTACCTCCTTGACTTCTGTGCTGCTTGTTTAATACATTTCTAAAGCTGAAGTACCCATAAGCTTTGCATAACCTTTTCCACTTGCTCTGGTCTCAGCAGAGGCGAGTGTATATTTATGCCTACATTCCTGTGACCCCATACCCTTTTTAAAATTGCACTATTTAATGTATACTTTCCTCATTTTTTCTTCCAAAATTCATTATGTTGCATTTCTTCAGTCGCTCAGGCACTCTGTAATCCCCATTGCTATTTCTGATTTACTGTTTGGATTGCAATATTGTAAAATTGGTTCCATTGTGTTTACTAATGATGACATTTGCGATGCAGTGGATTTAATGACGCGAATTGCACATCAAGAAAGGCACATTCGGATGTAGTTTGAGACCAGAAACCAACAAACCATTGCCCCCGGACCTGCTTCACTGCTGTGACCAAGACACCGCCTGGACTCACGCCACCAAATAATAATGAAAATAAACAGATCCCATGGGGGAGAGCAACACATTTATTTATCAGCTTACAAGTTAAACTATGGTGTATAATTTATGTTAATTTAAGTTTATGCTAACTTGTTGTGCTGCCGCTGCAGAAAGCTGATGTTTTTGTGCCTATGACAATAAACTTCAAACCGTAGCTGAGTGCGATTGTTGGAGTCAGGAGATTGTGCGTTCAACCTCTGCTTCAGAGACTCAGGTAGAAGAGGTACAGACTCTGCTCCAGAGATTTGAGTGTAGATGTGAAGCTGATGCTGCACGTTCCGCCTTTTGGCTGTGAAGCAAAACAGATGTCCCATCTGCCACCTTGGACTATGCAGGAGGTCCCAAGACAGAAGAGTCGACAAGTTAGCCCCGGTGTTCTAGAAATTGTCTGCATCTCAGCAAAGTTGCAGGTCATAGAGGTGCTGACAGAATAGTTGAAATTTTCGGGAGATTACTTCCTACCACAAACAGAGCTTTCTTGACTATCCCTGATCTGTGCCTGTCCATCCCAATATTTATGCGACCAGTCCCTTAGTATACCTTCCAAAAAATTACCCACTACTGACATCTGGCTCACTGGCCTATAATTTCGCATCTTATTATTGGAGCCTTTCTTAAACAATGAGACGGTATTAGCCATTCCTCGATCCTCTGACATCTCGCTAGTTACGTGGAGAAGGCAGGAGAACGGAGATCAGAGGGATAATAAATCAGACATGACCAAGTGTCAGAGCAGACTCAATGGGCCAAGTGGCTTAATCCTGCTCCTATGTGTTATCATCCAATTAATCTCCCCGCTTTACTACAGGGACTACACAGCTTTGAGCTGCTTCAGTCTCGGTACACCAAAACAACACAAGAACATATGGTGGTGTTAAAAACACCTTGTGATTCTGATGTTGAAATTTGCCCTCCCTCAGTATCACAATAAGTAGGCCTCAGAACTGATTCGTTTATTCATTGGGATACAGTGCGGAATAGACCCTTCTGGCCTTTTGAGCCCCACCGCCCAGCAATCCCCCGATTTAATCCCAGCCTAATCAACAGACAATTTACAATGACCAATTAGCCTACTGACTGGTATGCTTTTGGACTGTGGGAGGAAACCAGAGCACCTGAAGGAAACCCATGTGGTCAAGGGGGGGGGGGGGGGACATACAAACTATCAAACTATTTACAGGCAGCAGCAGGAATGGAACCAGGGTCACTGCTACTGTAACGTGTTATGCTAACCACTACACTACCATGCTGCCCACAAGAACACAAAAAAAATGGAGCAGGAATCAGATAATCGGCCCCTCATGCCAAACTGCCCTGTCCTTCAATTTGATCATGGCTGATCTCAGATTCAGGTTTATTATCACTGATATACTCTGTGAAATTTGTGGTTTTGTGACAGAAGTACCATACAAAATGTAAAAATTACTATGTCAGAATATGAAGGGAAGAAGATGTTCCTAAAACACTGAATTTGCGTCTTCGGGTTCCTCTACCTCCTCCTGATGGTAGCAATGAGCAGATGGCAAGTTCCGGATGATGAGTGCCCTTAATGATTAATGCTGTCTTCTTCAGGCATTGCCTATTGAAGATGAACATGTACCAGCAAGCTGGATGAACTCAGCAGGTCGGGCAGCATCCGTTGAAATGAGCAGTCAACGTTTCGGGCCGAGACCCATCGTCAGGACTCAGCAGTCAACGTTTCGGGCTGAGGACTTGTTCGTACGTGTCGATTTGACCACAGCATCTGCAGTGTACTTTGTGTTACCTATTGAAGATGTCCTTGACGAGGGGAGGCTAGTAGCCATGATGGAGCTGGCTGAGTTTACAACCCTCTTTAGCTTTTTCCAGTCCTGTGTATTGATGACCGCACGTCAGACAGTGACTGCAACCAGTTAGAACGCTCTCCGTGGTCCATCTGTAGAAATCTGCGAGAGTCTTTGGTGACATACCAAATCTCCTCAAACACTGAATGAAATATTGCATGCGGAGTGCCTCCTTCACAAATACGTTGAAATGTTGGGCTCGGGATGGGTCTTCAGAGATACTGACACCCAGGAACGTGAATCTACAGGGGCTTCAGCTCCAACTCTATGCCAGCTCCCAGAAGCTTCAGTTCCTTGATCTTCCAAATCTTGATCACCTTAAATATATTTAATATATGCAGAGTAGATGTTTCCTATGATGGGAGAGTCTAAGACCAGAGGACACAGCCTCAGAATAGAGGGGTGTCCTTTTAGAACAAAGATGAGGAGGAATTTCTTCAGCCAGAGAGTGGTGAATCATTGTCACAGGCAGCTGTGGAGGCCAAGTCATTATAAATGTTTAAAGCAGAGATTGATAGATTCTTGATTAGTCAGGGCATGAAGGGATATGAGGAGGAGGCAGGAGATTGGGGCTGAGAGGAAAAATGGATCAGCCAGGATGAAATGGTGGAGCCAACTCGATGGCCTCTCAGCCAAATGGCCTAATCCTGTCCCTATGGTCTAATGATCTGGCCCCCACCTACCTCCGGGGCAGAGAATTCCAGAGATTCACTCCTCTCTCAGTCCAAATGCTTCTTAAATAATGTGATAGCTTCTTTGTCTACTCACTCCTCTGGCCCCACCTGTCAGATCGACAATGTGGGATCAATTGAGGTACCACCAATTCAAGATCTGTAAAATAGAACGCATCCTTAGAGACCAAGGCGAGAGATCAGGGGGTCAAGGTTTTGAAGGGTTGGGGAAATAGAACAGGGAAAACTTTTTTCACTCAGAGTGATTGGAAGTCAGAGATTATAAAGTCAAGATTCCTAAGGAAATCTTACTGCACAGGCACCCACTTCCTGAAAGGCGGATGTGAGCAGATTCAACAGTAATTTCCAAACTGGAATTGTGCTTTGTTTAAAAATTGCATACTCCCAAAAGAACTCTCCAAAGTATTCTGCTCTCTGCTCCAAGAATTCTGGGTAGAGAGCAGGGTAGTGTGGAACATTCTTTTGAAAAAATGGGCAGCACGTTAATACAGCTAGATGAGATCACAAAGACCCGGGTTCAGTCCTAGCTTTGGGCGTTGTCTCTGTAAAGTTTGGGCATTTCCCTTGTGACTGTGTTGCCTTCCCCCTGGGTGCACCAGTTCCCTCCCACACCCCAAGCACAAGTGGGATGGCAGGTTAGCTGGCCACTGTAAACTGCCCCGATCTATAAGTGAGGGCTAGCATTTGTGGGGAACATGTGGAGGATAAATTGGGGTTATCGTTGATCAGTGCTTGATGGTCAGCACAGAGCAGGAGGACCAAAGGGCCTGTTTCTCTGTAAATGGTCCATGACACTATTACGTATGCACAAAGCAAGAGTGACAGTGGAACGGTAGTACGAATAAAGCTTTTAATGAATCATGTCCGTAACGGTACACACTGGGCAACTTACGGTGCCGGAGCAACGAATCGAGTCCCGAGATCAGAATCAGAATCAAGTCTGATCCCACCAGCATATGTCGCGAAATTTGTGGATTTTGCAGCAGCAGTACAATGTGATTCACGATACTAGAGAGAAAAAAAAAGAGAATTACTGTAAATATATATACTAAAAAGTTAAATAATAGTGCAAAAAGTAGGAATTAAAAATGTAGTGAGGTAGTGTTCATGGGTTCAATATCCACCTCAGGAGGGCAGCGTCCATTATTAAATCCAGCACCCACGGCATGCCCTTTTCTCATTGTTCCCATCAGGAAGGAGGTACAGAAGCCTGAAGGAACACACTCAATGATTCAGAAACAGCTTCTTCCCCTCTGCCATCCGATGCCTAAATGGACATTGAACCCGTGAACACTACCTCACTTTTTTAATATACAGTATTTCTGTCTTTGCACATTTTAAAAAATCTATTCAATATAGGTAATTGATTTATTTGTTTATTTATTATTATGTTTTATTTTATTTATTATTATAATAATTTTTTTTCTCTCTGCTGCCGCTGCTAAGTTAATAAATTTCACATCACATGCCAGAGATAATAAATCTGATTCTGATTCAGAGATCAGATGACAGAGGAGATGAAACACAGAGTGTGCGTCTTCAGGCTTCTGTATCTTCTTTCCAATGGTAGCAATGAGAATAGGGCATATCTTGGGTGGTGGGGGTCTTTAATGATGGACACTGCCTTTCTGCGGCACCGCTCCTTGAAGACGACCTGGATACTACAGCGGCTAGTGCATGCAGACGCGAAAAGCCATGCCGGGAAGAGAGTACCCCCTGCTCATTGGAGGCCCAGTCGATTCACCGCACAGTCAGTCAGACAAATACGCACTTGCCCCATTCTTGCAAATGACCTGATGCAGTTAAGATACCATCTGCGCCATGTGTCCACTGAACAATTCTATGCTATGCAAAGAAAATAAGAATGGCTCTTATAGGGGGAGACCCAGTGGGAACATAAAAGTGAAGTATGGAACTCAGCAGTCATCACCCACCAGGAATTTCCTTAATACTGCAATCAAATCTGGATAAGATGCTCGTATATCCCACTCAGGGGTGAGCTCAAAATCTTGACTTGCAACAACATATTTTAATTCTCGGCGACGGAGGAAACGTATTCGCCGCCGTCGGCAATTCCAAGATGTGTTTCAGATAAACTTCCTGCCTTCACTTTTGTGCAGACACAGTTAATTAAATCGACCGAACAAATAAATGCAGATGCATCCCTTTCGGTGCACTGGAGCACTTTCCTGTGGGTACTGGACTGTTTAGTGGATGAGGGAACATTAATGAATAAATTAGAATTCGTTAGCTGGCACCATAGCAACAGAGGTGGAGAAGCCTTTTTGCAAAATGCAGCTGAAGAAGTTTATATTAATTATCAGTCGGAAATGGGGTAGGAGGCTGATGTCTGCTTGTCCAGGACACATCTTTCCTTAAATTCAGTGCCAAAAATAGGCTGACAGCTTCTCTCTCCCAAAGCCTTGCTTTCGTGTAATACATGCCATATCCCATTTAGCACTTTGCAAAATGTTTTAGAGTCAATAAAGTACTTTTGAAATTGTTGCAGTCTCGTAACTGGCAGGAAAAGCTGACCAGGTGATAGGAAGGGATTGAGCAGGAAGTCGGAGAGACAGTAAAGTTGCCCACTCAGAGAGGCTAGATGTTGGGGTTAACAGGAGCTTGACCCTCTCCAAAGAGTATAAATGAATGTGTAAAACTCATTTTGCATGCTCTGGTAGAAATTCCTGTATCTCACTCACTACCCTTCTCCAGTGGAGGTTTACTGAGTAGCATCCTTACAGCAAGACGGAATTCAGCAGCTGATGTAGTCTGGAGCGGGAAACAAGCTTCCAGAGGATCCCAGTGGAGGGATGATCTGTGTTTCAGGTCAAGAACTGGCATCAGGACTGAAGGTGTAGAGGGCAGAGAGCCAGCGTAAAGTTATGGAAGGAGTGAGGCAGGGGTGAGTGAGGAGGGAGATGGAATCGGGGAGGAGGTGCAGGGGGAAAGTGCTGAAGTGAGACAGAGGTATGCCACCCACACGGAAAAGTGTGGGCAGCGGGCATTTCTGTTCTCTCATAACCCCAGTGACCTGGGTTCCATCCTACCCTCTGGCGCTGTCTGTGTGGAGTTTACCCATTCTCCCCGTGAACACGTGGGTTTAATCTGGGCGTTTGGTTGTCCTTCCACGTCCCAGAACTGAGCGGGTTGCAAAGTTAGTTGGCAGCTGCACGTTACCCCCAGTTTAGTTGGGCGGTGGGACAATGGAGGGAGAAGGGTGCGTCTTCCAGATGCACCCTGAGTGATAGGAGTTCAGTGATAGAGGAGGAGACACAGACATGGGCTGGACAGCTCGCTGAGTTTAAATAAGAGCTCATAAAACATGTGGTGGCAAAAAGGAATTGATCCAAAATCTAAGCAAAACAATTGCCACCAGCCTGCAGCCCCACGGAGTTGCTCTACGTGTGCGACACGCCCACAGCTCCAGCGATTGCTCCAAAGAGTCAAATTCCCTACTTCGATCCTTTATTAGCAATTAGCGAACATGCAATTAGGCATTATTGAGCGTTATCTCAGCAGTCAACAAAGATATGCCCTGCGTGGTCCCAAGCTACAAACTGCCAAGAGGTAAGCGTGAATATGTAACTTTGCTCTTACTACACTTGCTTTTATTTGTGTAGGCACCGAGTTCAAAAGTCAAGCGAGCAGGTTGCAACTTCGTGAAACTCTGGTTAGGCCACATCTGGAGCATTGGAGTGTCGCCCCACTATAGGAAGGGTTCTGAGGCTTTGGAGAGGCTGAAGAAGAAGTTTACCAGGATGCTGCCTGGTTTAGAGGGCACGTGCTAACACGTGATGGGGGTTGTTGTCTCTGAAGCAGCGGAGGACGAAGGGAGATCTGATAGAGGTTCCTAAGACTATGAGAGGCATAGATGGAGTAGACAGGGAGTATCTTTTTCCCAGGGTAGAAATGTCTAATACCAGAGGGCATCCACTGACGGTGAGGGGAGTAGATTCAAGGGGGATGTGAGGGGTAAGTTCGTGACTCAGAGAGTGGTGAATGCCTGGAATGTGCTGCCTGGTACGGTGGTAGAGGCAAATGCATTAGAGAGGTTTGGATAGGCAGATGGATGTGAGAAAGATGGACGTAGTGTAGGTAGGAAGGATTAGTGTTTGAGAGGTTTTGATTCACTATTTGGCTAGTTTGGCACAACATTGTGGGCTGAACAGTCTGTTCCTTATGCCGAACATGCAGGACAAAGAGAAGTAACAAATGCTGGACAAACAGGGCCACAGACAGAAAGAAACAGTGCCATCATTGCAACTTAAAAGCAGAAACCTAGAACTAAGTTAATACTGCTCCTTCAACAGCATCTATCTAAACCACTGATCTTTTTTCCCTGAACGTGGACTAAGGTAAGCAGGAAGCGTTGTCATCACTGTGCTTCCATCAAGACTGAAACAAAAGGAAGGGAGTTAAATACAATTATAAAAAAAACCCTAATTGGCTGGATCGTGTGGGTTCTCACCTGCGTGATTGTTGTCTTCTTTCAACTGTCTGCCGCTGGAGTGCCCAGACTCTGTGGCAGTGTCCGCGCTTGTGACGGGGTGCCCCTCTCTTGGTGCGGTTCCTGAGGTGCAAGAAGACTGTGCCTACTTGCCCCAGATGAGGGACGTTCAGGATGTGTCGAGTTGCAACGGAGGAACGTTCCTCTGGGCCACACCCCTTCCATTCAGTGAGGTACTGGACACTGCCCCACACCCAGCGAGATGCCAAGGGGTGCCATAGAGAATAGACGAGGGACCCACCCACCAAGGGGAGGAGGAGTTAAATATAATTACAAAGACATCCTAATTGGCTGGAATGTTTGCATTCTCACGTGCATGATTTTTTCAGCTGCCCACCTGCGAGAGCACCCAGCTCCCGTGGAGCTGACTTAGTTGTGACACCGAGACGATGGTCTGTAAGTCAATTAAAGCTAAAGTGCAGTACTGAAAGAATGCCGAGATATTCATGCTGGAGATGTATTAGAAGCTGTATCTCTGACAGGGAAGGCCATTCAGCCCATCAGAACATAGCAACCAATCCCATTTATCTCAGTTACCCGCCTGCATCCTATTTTGTGCTATATACCCATCAGAATCTCCTGCTTGCTCACCTACGCTGCGGAGAATTATTAACTCACGAACCTGCAAGTCATTGAGAGGACAGCGGAGGATCTGGGGAAAACCCAGACATCATAATAAGCACATGTAAATTCCACGCAGGCCGCACCACAGTTCCAGAGCGGATCTGGATTTCTGCCGCGGTGAGGCAGCAGTAATTCCAATGTCACCTGTTAGAAGTCTGTGCGTCCTCTGTGTGCAATGTGTGGGTTTCCTCTAGATAATAGATAATAGGTGCAGAAGTAGACCGTTCGGCCCTTCGAGCCTGCACCGCCATTCTGAGATCATGGCTGAGATGAAGGGATGAAGGTGAAGGGTTTCCTCCTGATGAAGGGTTTCATCCCGAAATGTCGTCACTACCTCCTCCCATAGATGCTGTCTGGCCTGCTGAGTTCTGCCAGCATTTTGTGTCTTTATTTATTTCCAGTATCTGCAGATTCACTCATTGTTTCCTCTAGGTGCTCCGGTTTCCTCCCACAGTCCAAAGACGTACTGGTTAGTAGGTTAATTGGTCATTGTAAATTGGCCCGTGATTAGGCAGTGTTAAATCAGGGGCGGCCTGAATGGACATGCAGAATCTCTAAATAAATTAAAGAACAAAATGTATCACCATTACACCTTCCGCACCACTTCACCAGCCACAATTCCAAATGGTCAAGGGAGCTAGCCATCAACTAGAGTAACACCCAAGCCAAACCCAGTGTCCTGCTCATATAACCGTTCTGATTTGTGGGATCCCTTTAGTGGCCCCTGCACCGAGCAAAGTTCCTGGAACACTTCATTGGCTTTGGGAGGTGATGAGGTAGGAGTTAGTAAAACTGCTAACTTGGCTTATTATTGTCACATTTTCTGAAGTACGATGAAAAACTTTGTTTTGCAAGCCATCCATGTGGATTATTTCATCACATCAGTGCATTGAGGTATTTATTCATTTATTTACCGGTACAGTACGGAGTAGGTCCTTCTGGCCACTTGGGGTGCCACCCAATCAGCCTCCAACAATTAACCCTAACCTAATCACGGGACAATTCACAATGGGCCAATTAACCTGCCTGGTACGTATGACTGTGGGGGGAAACCGGAGCACCTGAGGAAAGCCCACACACTCCACAGGGAGTGTGCACAGACTTCTTACAGAGGATGCCAGAATTGAACTCCGACCTCTGACGCCCCAAGCTGTAATCGTGTCATGCTAACGCACTTTCAAGAATGTTGCCAGCTCTTGAGACCTGAGACAAAGGCAAAGGATGGACACGTTGGGACTTCATTCCCTGGAGTGTAGAAGGATGAGGGGAGATTTAGATAGATAGATAGATAGATACTTTATTCATCCCCATGGGGAAATTCAACATTTTTTCCAATGTCCCATACACTTGTTGTAGATTTGATAGAGGTATACAGAATTATGAGGGGTATAGATAGGATTACTGCAAGCAGGCTTTATTTCCACTGAAGTTTTGTGAAGCTGGAACTGAAGGTCATAGGTTAAGGGTGAAAGGTGAAATATTTTTTGGGAACATGAGGAAGAGTTTCTTCGCTCAGAGAGTGGTGCCCGAGGAAGTGGCGGATGTGGGTTTGATGCCAACATTTAAGAGGGGTTTGGATAAGTACATGGATGTCAGAGGTATGGAGGGTGCAGTTTGGTGAGTCTAGGCAGACTAAGTTTGACATGATCTAGATGGGCTGAAGGGCTGTAGTATTCTAGAGCTTTATGACTCGGTGGTTTGGTGCTTGTGGGTGTGGGTTTGGAGGTCAGGGTAAGGAAATGAATGTAAATAAGCTTTGGTTTACGGAGGGATTGATGATTGGGGTCAGGAGTGAATCCAGAACTCTGGAACTGTGAAGCAGAGGCTCTACCAGCTGCATCATTGTGCTTCCCAATTGCGAAAAGTTTGCAACCCTTAAGGAGGGAGTTATTTCAGAAGGAAGAGGGAACAGCACAAAGGAAGATGAGAGAAGGTAGGTCTGAGGTTGGATTGTGACAAGAGACTGGATCAAGAAAGAAATTATCCTCACCGGGAATTTTTGAGAGGCGTTTGTAGTTTTGTCCAAATGTGGGACGAAGACAGGATAGACTTGCATTATAAAGAAATAAAAATAACAGAAAATTCTGGAAATACTTAGCAGGTTGGGACCTGAATGAAGTCATTCCATCCAACCATGATCAGAGCCCAGAAGCCCCACAGTGCAAATACTCCCAGGCTCAGACCAGACATTGGAAGTCGCTAAATCTAAGTCTAATCTCTTAATTAAAGTGTCAAACCCATTGCCAACAAGCTGGATGTCAAAAGCCATGCCAAAGTCTTCTGAGTTTTCCAGCCTTTTCCGGAGTTTTCCGGTCAATTAAGACATTAAACTTGAATTTAGCTTGGGACCGGGCACATTCACATCGCTACATGTAGGACGACCTGGTAGCATAGAGGTTAGCACAGCACTTAACAGTACAGGCGACCTGGGTTCAATTCCTGCCTCTGTCTGTAAGGTGTTCGTATGTCCTCCCCGTGACTGCATGTGCTTCCTCTCAGTTCTCCCACAGTCAAAAGACGTACCAATTGGTAGATTAATTGGACATTGTAAATTGTAGGCTAGGATTAAATTGGGGGATTGCCTGGCAGTGGATGACTCAAAGGCCTGGAAGGGTCTATTCCACACTGTGTACCAATAAATAAATACGTCTTTGACCTACTGATACAAGGTGCAATTGAAGGAAAAGTTGCTGAATGTGAGAGCACGTTTAGCCAGGTGAATGAAAGAGTTTACTGCGAGATGGGAACTGCTGTCAGCTGACTGGCAGTAATTGTCCATGCACTGTTCCTGAATGGAGTTGCTCCACCCAGCCATGGTCAGAGCCGGGAAGAGGCACAGAGCTAACACTTCCCGGTCCAGACCAGCCATTAGAAGCTGTGAACCGGAGAAAGCTTTGAGCTTTGTTAAGCTACAAGATACTTTGAACTTGAATTATTCTTACAGCGAATCCTCAAGGATAAGATACCCTTGTAATACAAGGTTTCATGGGTCCCAGAGCAGAACAGAATATGCTCATTAAGCTGCTCTTATTATGGGGTTTGCTTTACCTCGCTTTTCATTTAACACTTCCAAACATCGGTCTCAGCCCCTGGGGTGGAAGCGGGCTCTGGTGGGGTTTCAGGCTGAGTGCGTCCGGCCTCATCCTCCGACAGACTGTCAGGTGAGAAATGCCTTTTACAGCGATCCTTGGTGGAAAGTCATTTCTTCATTTGCTGAAGCAGCCAAGTGTGCAAAGGTCAATGCTCAACCATTATTGCCAATCACGCCATCTTTCACCTTTCCCTTATCTCAACCCGCAGCCAGCTAAGGAAGGGACATAGAGACTCTTCCGGAGATCCCCAAACTTCTTTGCAGCTGATGAAGTGATTTTGAAGGCTGATCGCTGTTATAATAGAGGATGCGCTTCAGATAATTTATGCACAGGAATAATCCCACCAATGATATGAACAGTAAGACCATCTGTAGTTTTAGGGACACTGGATGAGGGCTGGAAAACTCCGAAGTCTTCAACATGGTCTTTGACACCCAGTCTCTCCACAATGATTTAAGAGGTAAGAGTCATCAGCAATGGCTTTAACACTTCTATCAAATGTTTAGCGTCATATAGTCATATAATCAGAGTCATACAGGCCCTTCAGCCCAACTGCCCCATGCTAACCAAGATGACTATTTAGGCTAACCCTACTGACTGTATTTGACCCATATCTTCTAAACTTTGCCAGTCCTATCCAAATAGCTTTTAACTGTTGCTTTTGTACCTGCCTCAGCCTTTTCTTCTGGCACCTTTTGCGGCAATAAATTGTTTTTCAGATTTCCACTCATTTATAGAGTTAGAGATACTGAGCAAGGAACCAGGCTCTTCCACCTAATTCATCCATGCCCACCAAGTCGTCTACCTGAGCTAGTCGCATTTGATTGAAGGAATTTCACAACGGAGGTGAGTGGAGATTGACTCTACTGCGGGAGGGAGCTGGGCGGAATGGAGAGGGAGGTAAGAAATTCATCTGTGATTGTGACTGCTGTGATTGGCTGGCGAATCCCCTCCTCGTGTTGTTGCTGAGGTCTGCGGAATTGAGCGTTGCAACGGCTGCCTGTTTGGTACAAACAACTTCACCATTCCCATCATGGAATAGTGGTGCAGCGAGCGGAGTTACTGTCTCACGGCACCAGAAACCCCAGGCTCAGTCCTGGCTGAGTGTTCATATGAAGTTTACTGTTTCTGTCTGTGACCAAGTGGGTCTGTAAATGGTTTACGTGTACTGCGGGGCAGTGAAAAATCTCATTTTACTGGCCATCTATACAGATGTTCCCAAATATAACTACATCCGATTAGTGCAAGAGAAAAACATCATCAATATCCCAATTTAATATACAGCATACAACCCGAATCAAAGTGCAGAATGTAGTGTTATGGTTACAGAGAAAGGGCAGTGCAGGTGGAGAACAAGGTGTAAGGCCACGGAAAGGTCAAGAGTCCATCCTTTCACATGAAAGCCTGACAACAGCAACAGTCAATAGTCTTATAACAGTAGGACTGAAAGTGTCCTTCAGCCTGGTGCAATGTGCCTTCAAGCTTTTGTATCTTCTGTCTAACTGATTTCAAGACTCAAAGTACATTTATTATCAAAGTATGTAGTGTACTGGTGAGGCCGCACCTGGAGTACTGTGTGCAGTTCTGGCCTCCTTACTTGAGGAAGGATGTACTGGCTTTGGAGGCAGTGTAGAGGAGGTTCACCAGCTTGATTCCAGGGATGAAGGGGTTAACCTACGAGGAGAGATTGAGTCCCCTGGGACTGTACTCACTGGAATTCAGAAGAATGAGGGGGGGTCTTATAGAAACATACAAAAATTTGAAAGGGGTGGATGAGATAGAAGTAGGAAAGTTGTTTTCATTGGTAGGTGAGACTCGAATCAGAGGACATTGCCTCAAGATTCAGGGGAGAAGATTTAGGATGGAGGTGAGGAGAAACTGTTTTTCGCCAGAGACCGGTGAATCTGTGGAATTCTCTGCCCAGGGAAGCAGCTGAGGCTTCTTCGCTAAATATATTTAAGATACAGTTAGATAGGTTTTTAACAGAGTAGGGGAATTAAGGGTTGTGGGGGAAAGGCAGGTAGATGGAGCTGAGTTTACAGACAGATCAGCCATGATCTTATTGAATGGCGGGGCAGGCTCGATGGGCCGGATGGCCTACTCCTGCTCCTATTTCTTATGTTCTTATGCATGTGGTATACAACCTTCAGATTTGTCGTCACTGCAGACAGCCACTAAATAAAGAAAACCATGGAACACATTCAAAGAAAAACATCAAAACCCACCCCCCCCCCACCCCCATGCGCAAATAAAAAGCAAATCAGAATCAGAATCAGGTTTAATTTCACCGACGTGTTGGGAAATTTACCAATTTTGCATCAACAGTACAATGCAATATATCATAAAAGTAGAAAAAAACTGGATTACAGTAATTATACGAATGTATATTAAATAGTTAAATTAAGTAAGTAGTGTAAAAACAGAAATAAAAAGATAGTGAGGTAGTGTTCATGGGTTCAATGTCCATTCAGGAATCGGATAGCAGAGGGGAAGAAGCTGTTCCTGAATTGCTGAGTGTGTGCCTTCAGGCTCCTGTACCTGCTTTCAAATTACACAAACATCAACAAAAAAAAAGTGAAAAACACAGAATATAAAATACAAAATTGAAAGAGTCAAGGCAAACTCAGTTCAGCGATCGTTATCTACAGGCCATCCTGATTCAAAATTGTCCAAAGCAGCAACAAAACAGGAATGACCAGAAACCAGAAACACATTGTAATGTGAACCATGTCGATTAAAGCTTGCCCAAGACCCAGGTCTTTGGCATCATCCTCCGACAGTATTGAGGGAGACGGAGAGACCATTTGAATGCAGTGGCCTTTCTTTGGAGGTAATTAGTGCGTGGGAGAGAGAGACTGTCTCACACACAGATACTTTCCTTCGGCAGCAATGATTGAGAGGTTGGTAGATGGTGCTGAATAATTTTTCAACTTTCATACTGGCCTCAATGATTTCAATCTTCCTCATGCTTTAATCAGCGAGATCGGCAAGAAATAGTGTCGAACGTGGACTCAGGGCCCATCTCCAGGTTCCTTGGCCTCAAGGCCGCACACTTCGCTCGAAGCCTCACGGAGAACCCTCGGAGATAGCAAAACGCCAGATTGCTCATTCAGCCCTAAAACACACCATCAAAATGCACAGGCTACAATAGTAGCAGAACTACATTGGACAGAAAAAGAAGAGAGTTTTGTGAATCGTCTGTAAGATGTTGCACTTGGCTGTGTTGTTCACTGGTGCCATCTTCTTCAAACATGTGAGAGAAGAGAGAATATCAAGGATGGGAGCAGTCATTGATTAGGGCGTCTGCTTTACTGAGGCAGTAAGAAGTGTAGCCAGAGTCCATGGAGGGAAGCTGGTTTTTGTGATGAGTTTAGTTGCGTCCACATCTCTCTGCAGTTTCTTGTGGACTCAGGCAGAGCAGTTGCCATACCAACCATGATGCGTCATCAGTTGATTTCAAAGGTGAATTGACAAAAATCGGTGTTATGTCAACAAAGATACACTGAACTTCCTTAGGCCCTCTGAGGAAGGCCAGTGCACTTTCTTGGCCACCTGGTCTATGAGGTTGAACCAGGTCAAGCCATCGATAACGTTTACACCTAGGAATTTCAAACTCACCAGTCTCCTCCTCAACACTGTTGACATTTAAGAGGAGCACGTGCACCACCCTACGCCCTGAAGTCAATGACCATCTCCTCAGCGGTGGGTTGCCTGGCCACTGTAAATTGTCCCTAGTGTGCAGGAGAGTGTCCAAATTGGGAAAGTGTTGATGGGAGTGTGAAGATAATAAAATAGGTTTCATGTAGGAATGATTACCATTCAGATTCAGATTTGTTTATTTATCACACGTACATAGAAGCTTGCAGTGAAATGTGTCAATGGCATTAACGACTGACGCACCTAAGCATCCAGCGCCAACGCAGCTTGCCCACAATGCAGAACACGAAAACCGCAAAACAAGCTGTCACCGTGTTCGGATATGGAGTGCGGAGTGAGAGACACTGACGCGGGTCAATATTTCACCGACTTTAACGTGAACAATGTTAAAAGGAACAGAAAACAATAAACACTAGGCCAAACAGGGCTGTTAACTAAAACTCTCAAATGGAAAATGAACTCTACACTGCGGCTGAAGAGAACAACTAAGAATAAAATGAATACCGCTGGTCTTCAGTCAGTTGACTCGACAGTCCAATTTCCCAGGCAAGGCCCAATGCAAACAGGCAGTGAGTTGTTGCTGTGGTCGATGTCCAAGTCTTGACAAACACTACGACAGAATGAATGGAGTTAAATACTCCCACAATGGAATAATTAGCTGACACGTGCACATTCATGAGCGCAGCTGCCGAATCCACGGTTGTGACACAAGCACCTTTCCTCCTCCCGCCCTACCAGAGACCTAACTGCGCACATGGGTATGTCCTCCAAGTGAAATCCAGTGCAGGCCTCTGGGTCTCCGCTCTCCAGGCTTTGGCTGTCCAGCTTCAACTCCCAGTCTTCTGATTGACCATCGAGTTTTGGTATATGGAACGGGGTAAATGGGTGATTTGTGCTCATTGTAGACTGAGTGGGCTGAAGCTAGCTTTTATACTTTTTGACTCTGAGTCTCCAGAAGCAAAGGCTTTGATCATGTGACCATTTGACACCAGGCATGGTGTAACCCCTGTTATTAGAGGAACGGCTCAGGACACAATCTGTACCGGTGAAAAAAAAGGCTTCTCCCAAGTTGCTCATGGACCTCACTCATGGATAACATATGCCATTTTCAGATCTTTAATTTGAGTAGCACCACAGTCTGAAAAGGAATGCGGTGAAAGGGAACTTCCCCATCGCAGGTTAGCGAGCATTTGGATTTTCCTGCCCAGAACCAAAATAGAACAGAACGAGCAAAAAAATGTCAGCAAAACCACCCCCTTCCCTCTCTTCCATCCTGTCAGTAGAAATCTGTGGAACTTCCATCTCTGGGTATCTTCAGGACACAGACTGAGAGGTCTCTAAACATTGAGCAAAGTGAGGGACGTGGAGTTAGTGAGGGGAGGTGGTGAAGGAAAGGACCATTCAGGGGCAGCACAGTGGTGGAGTGGCTACCATGATGCATTGACCCAGGTTCAATTACTGCCGTTGTTTGTACGTTCTCCCCTTGACTGTGTGGGGTTTCTTCAGAATCTCTGGTTTCCTCCTGTTTTCCGAAGACGTATGGGTGAGTAGGGTAATTGATCACATGGGGCACGGGGTCACTGGCCCAGCAGAGTCTGTTACCCAGCTGTACCGCTAAACTTTAAAAGGAATTAAAAATCTTGCCGAATGTGGGAGCAGGCGCTGAGGAACGAACTCGAGCACTTTCTGATGCTTTGTAAGGTCTGCACAGGTGTCAGTGCCCTTGGTTGTTTTAATTGCTGCATGATTTAAAGGGAGCAGGACCTCCTTCCATTACCTTATCTGTGTGCCGGTGAGTTCTGGGCCTGATTCACAATGTGTGTTCAGGTGACAGGCTCTGCCACAGAATGGGGAGCTGGCAGTGTTAGGAAGCTCTGATAATCCCGGGGAACTGAAAGGACGTTTAACTCCATTTCAGATAAAAAAAACCATATGTCTTTCCTTGCTGCTGTTTCCTTAGTCAGAGTTTATAATTGTTTTTTTTTTAACAGCCAGGTTTATCTCGGTCTTCTGTTACAGGACAGACATGTGGATTGTCCCATTTTTATAATTTCTGACATCGCTGTTATCAGCCTTGTCAACATGGAGACCTTGATGATGTGAGGGTTTTTATGAATTATTCAGTCTGCCGCAATAAAACAAAATTTGCATCTGTGAATTATTCGCACCTTTCGGACTTTTCGTGCCCACATGCCATTCACTATAGCAATTTGTTCCAATAATGTAGGAAACACAACAGTGAGTGCTGGTAAAACACTATGACAGATTGCCTACTTCCCTTCAGGCCTTTCTGCACACTCTCCCTATCCTTGCTCAGATGGCACTGATAACTTGCTGCCTCAGACAGAGCTGGTCCTCTTGGGTGAGGCTAAGATGGTGACAGTCAGCAGATTGTTCATCTTTGGAGGGCAAAATTACTTCTCTCTCTGCTCGTCAGACTAGTGCACACAGACAGTGTGCATGCATGTTTCCTCTCATCTCACACTCACACAGGCACGCACATACACACACATACACATACAGACACACACAAATACACACGCATGCACATACACACACATCTACACAAATGCACGCACAAAAACACGCCAACACATACATACACGCAGATACACAGCATGCACTACACACATACAGACACACACTCACAAATACACACACACACAGACACACACACATGCACATAGTCAGACATGCTCTCATTCCACAGAGACAGGACACATGGGGAGGGAAGAGCGATAGGTAAATCAATTAGGAACCCAGGCTAGGTTGGTGGAGGATGTGAGAGAGGTGACCAAGTGGATATAGGCGTTCCCTCCCTTTACAGAGCGTTCCTATAAAACCTTCCTTAAGCCAAAATGGCGTAAAGCGAAGAACCATTAATTTATATGGGAAACATTTTCGTGAAAGCGAAAATCCTCTTTGTAATGCGAAAAAGCAGGTTACTAATGTAGGTCTTCTGTGAAAGCAGAATGGCGTAAAATGAACATTCGTAAAGCGGGGGACGCCTGTACACAAGGGTGATCAGTCAGCCATTAAATCAGAGACTTCAGGCAGGGCAGCATGTGATGTGTAGAATGAGAAACAAAGCTAACCTTTCAGGTCAACAAGTTAGACTTCAGAGAAGAAGGAGGGGTGCAGGGAGCAAAGGGAATGCCTGTGGTGCGTCTGACTGGCGTAAGGGGCGGTGGTGCTGGCTGAGAGGGGTGATGCTGTTTAGCCCAGTTGATCCGCCTGGTGGAGTGAAACTAGACGGGAGGTGATTGAGAACTGGTGAGGGGGAAAAGGAGCTGCTGGAACGATGAAGCACAGGAATCTGAAGCTGCTAGAGATCTGAAAAATAAAGGAAATATTAGAAATACTCTGAAGGTTATGCAGTACTTGTAGAAACATGAAAATTGAGATTCTAACTCTGCTTCTCTCTCCACAAATTGTTGCCTGATCTTCTGAGTCATAGTCATAGAAAGAGGCCCTTCAGCCCATCTAGTCTGTGCAGAAACCAGTTAAACTGCCGACTCCCATCAACCTGCACCGGGACCATAGCTCTCCATAGCCCTACCATCCATGTACCTATCCAAACTTCTCTTAAAAATTGAAAAGCATGCATCACTTCTGCTTTCCAGCATTTATGGTCTTATTTCAGTTTTCCAGTATCTGCATTTTTCTTTGTCTCGCTTTGAATTCTGGCTATTGGACAGCGACCATATGGCTGTATCCCTGCTTATTGGATATATTCCAATAAGCCACCATTTGGGTGACACAGAGGTGCAGCAGTTAGTGTGGTGTATAGGTGCTCCCTGTACATTCCTAAGGGTCCTCCAGATTTTCCTCAACATCCCAAGCTCAAGTAACTGTAGATTAGTTGCAGACCACCAGTGGTGTGGGTGGCAAGAGATTTAGGGGGAGTATCAATGGAAAAATAAGAAAGAATAGATTTCAGGGAAATAAATGGGGTGTTGGAGAAGATGGGATTGTTCTGAATGTTAGCACAGATTCAATGGACCAAATGTCCTGTGGAACACACACACACACACACACACACACACACACACACACACACACACACACACACACACACACACACACACACACACACACACACACACACACACACACACACACACAACGTTGAAGGAACTTGGAGATCAGGCAACATCTATGGAAATGAATAAACAGTTGACCTTTCAGGCCGAAACCCTTCTTCAGAACTGAGAAGGAAGGGGGAGGATGACAGAATAAAAAGGCAGAGGGGAGGAGAAGGAGACCAGCTGGCAGGTGGGTGGGAAAGATCAAGAACTGGAGAAGATGGAATATGATGGGAGAGGAAAGTGGACTACAGGACTACAGGAGAAAGGGAAGTTGGAGGTGACCCAGGGTAACATGATAGGTAGGTGAGAAGAGGTAAAAGGTGTCCTAAGATGAAATATATTGAATTACTTTGTTCTAACTTCAACAATTCATCAATCAGTCATAGTGAGATTGGAGAATGGGAACTGTGTCACAAGGGGGTTGGGGGCTTTATTTATAATTTGACTTGTGTGGGGAGGAGGAGTTGGCAATTATTCCCCAAACTTGCGACAGAAGATGGTGAGGAGCTGCTATTCTGACTTACCACACTGCTTGTGGCCTTGGAACTATAAGATCAAGTCAAGTCAAGTCACTTTTATTGTCATTTTGACCATAACTGCTGGTACAGTGCATAGTAAAAATGAGACAACGTTTTTCAGGACCATGGTGATACATGACACAGTACAAAAACCAGACTGAACTACGTAATAAAAAAAACAACACAGAGAAAGAAACAACTACACTAGACTACAGACCTACCCAGGACTGCATAAAGTGCACAAAACAGTGCAGGCATTACAATAAATAATAAACAGGACAATAGGGCAATAGGGTGTCAGTCCAGGCTCTGGGTTTTGAGGAGTCTGATTGCTTGGGGGAAGAAACTGTTACATAGTCTGGTCATGAGAGCCCGAATGCTTCGGTGCCTTTTCCCAGACGGTAGGAGGGAGAAGAGATTGTATGAGGGGTGCATGGGGTCCTTCATAATGCTGTTTCCTTTGCGGATGCAGTGTATAGTGTAAATGTCCGTGATGGCGGGAAGAGAGACCCCGATGATCTTCTCAGCTGACCTCACTATCCGCTGCAGGGTCTTACGATCTGAGACGGTGCAATTTCCGAACCAGGCAGTGATGCAGCTGCTCAGGAAGCTCTCAATACAACCTCTGTAGAATGTGATGAGGATGGGCGGTGGGAGATGGACTTTCCTCAGCCTTCGCAGAAAGTAGAGATGCTGCTGGGTTTTCTTTGCTATGGAGCTGGTGTTGAGGGACCAGGTGAGATTCTCCGTCAGGTGAACACCAAGAAATTTGGTGCTCTTAACGATCTCTACCGAGATGATAAGATCATAAGACATAAGAGCAGAATTAAGCAACTCAGCTCATCAAACCTGCTCTACAATTCTACCATGCTGATTTATTATCCCTCTCAACCCCCTTCTCCTGGTTTCTCCCCATAACCTTAGACACCATTATTAATCAAGAACCCATCAGCCTCCACTTTAAACATATCCAATGACTTGGCTTCCACAGCTGTCGGTGGCAATGAATTCCACAGATTCCCCACCCTCTTGTTAAAGAAATCCCTCTTCATCTCTGTTCTCAAAGGACATCCTTTCATTCTGAGGCTTTGCCCTCTGGTCCTAGACTCTCCCATTGTAGGAAGCATCCTCTCCATGTCCGCTCTATGTAGGCATTTTAATATTTGATACATTTCAATGAGAATACCCCCTTCATTCTTCTAAACTCCGACCAGTACAGGCCCAGAGTTGTCAAATGTGCCTCGTACATTAACCCCTTCATTCTGGAAATCATTCTCGCGAACCTCCTCTGAACCCTCTCCAATGCCAGCACATCCTTTCTAAGACAACGGGCCCAAAGCTGTTCACAATACTCCAAGTGTAGCCTGACTATGTCCTTATAAAGCCTTAACTGTTATCATTTTTGCTGCAGCTGTGTCAGTGGGAACGAGGGAATGGGCAGGACTGGGAAGGCACCTCATCAAGACAACATGTCTTTAACGTGACCTCCCGCTCATCTCATTAATCTGCCTGAGTGACAGTTACAGTTTGGAACTACTGCCAGCATTGTTGATGGGGTTGGCGCCTATGTGGAGTGGAGAGGCAGGACAGGATGTGTCAGGACGCAGGCCCGTGTATCAAGCTGCATTGTGATGTCTAATTTGGAACATCATCCACTGGTTCTGAGAGAGTCAGACAAGGAGGAGGGGATCCACAGGGAAGTAATAGATGTAAAAGGTCAGAGTGGGACCCAAGGGAAGTAATAGATGTAAAAGAATAGAGGAAAAGGGGGAGGGGATGCTATTTTACTGGAAGAAGAAATCAATATTCATGACATCAGGTTGGTGGCTACCCAGATGTTTCTCCTCCACCCTGAGGGTGGCCTCATCTAGGCACAAGAGGAGGCCATGGACTGACATGCTGGGATGGGAAAGGGAATTGGAATGAAGATGTTTGCTGTCCAGGAAGTCCTGCTTGTGGCGGATGGTGTGAAGCTGGTCAGTGAAGCGGTCTCCCAATTTACGACGGGTCTCACCAACGTAGAAGAGGCCACACTGGGAGCACCGGACGCAGTAGGCAACCCCAACAGATTCACAGGTGAGGTATTGCCTCACCCAGAAGGACTGTTTGGAGCCCTGAATGGAGGTGAGGGAGGAGGTGAATGGGCAGGTGTAGCACTTTGGCCACTTGCAGGGGTAAGTGCCGGGAGAGAGATTAGTTGGGAAGGTTGAAAGGGCAAGGGAATCACAGAGAGATTGAGCCCTGTGGATAGTGGGGGGAGGGATCAGGGTGGGCGGGAGGTAAAGGTATGTTTAGTGATCGGATCCCTTTGGAAATGGCAGAAGATGTGTAGGATAATGTATTGGATACGGGGACTGACGGGGAGGTAGGTAAGGACAAGAGGAACTTTATCACTGTCAATGTGGCTAGAAGATGGGGTGAGCGCGGATGTTCGGGAAATGGAGGAGAGTAGCATTAAGAGTGGAGCCTGTGCTTGTAGGAAAACACACTGAACCAACGGTTTGGTACCTCCTGCCTGACACTAACATTGAGAAGAGTGTATGGCCCAGAGAGTGAGGATTTTTGATGTAAAGGTTGTTGATGGCTGGAGGGTCACTATTAACATTCCTGTACTGCGCAGCAATACAAAACACAACAGCCAGGCTATCCCCGCTGAATACAGTGAACTCTTCCTCATGTCAAACTCCAACATTTCAGCAAGTAGCTTCACACAGTACCAGTGCCTTCCGCTCTCGGTCTGTGTGCTGTGGTGAAGACTGCGTACCCTTTCACAGGGAAGTCAGCAGCTGGGCATGCCTGCAGGCTAATCTCGTCAGTGTCCATGCGCGGGCAAGTCCCCTGCACCGAATCATGCAGTCAGAAGCTTCTGTCCCATGCACAGTGCACTGGAAGTGTCAATCAAGTCTCCCAATAGGCTTCTTAGTTCAATTCAATCGCGCACCTCAATTGAACCTCATAATTGAATTTGCAATGTTTCATGTCCTAAATCACATGTATACCGCATCCCAAAATTATATTCCCCAAAAGAAATTTAATTTACATGAAGGAGCCTGTTCAGTCGATAGGACACCTGGCCACTGAGATGCTTTTCTGCAGGTTGCTTTTAAATTTGTTTTCCCTCAAGCAAGGGCAGTGTGGTCCCACCCTACTGCTGTGGACAAGGTGAAACTACCTGTCACAGTTACCTTGTCCCTTTGGAATCCGAAGCTTCCTTCTCCCTGGCATTCCTTGGAAAAGTTAGATGCCTTTTCAGATCTGGTATTAGTATAAAAGAACACCCCACTGAAATCAAGCTAAGCAGCAACAATTAAGTCAGTGTTTTCATTGTTACGATGAAAATTCTACTTTGATGTTTGGTGTAATTTCTGGAGAAATTTAAATCAGTTTGAATTTAGAGATAAATTCATAGATGGCAGAATTTCAATGTGTTTAACTGAAGCAAAATAACGGGAAATGCTGAAAATCTAACAGAAAAAAGTGTTGACGATCAGATCAGCTACAAAGAAGAGCATTAACATCTCAGATGCTGACCTTACTATTCAAGGGTTATTGAAATCCTGTCTTATATTCTGCACAGGCCACCTGACAGCCTGAATACTTCTCGCTTTTCTTTGTGTTCTTATTGCAAATAATGTATACTTTAAAGATTTTTTTTCCCCTGAAAACACAGGGCATCAAATCTGGCATCAGATCCCACGGACAGCAAACTGGTGAACTATTGTGGTGATCTTTCATGGGGGGTACTTATTAATCAAGACACCATGGAAAATTCCCAGCTTCATTTTTACAAAAATCCAATGGGATCTTTTTCATCCATTTGGAAGAGGAAAGAGGACCTTGCTTTGAAATCCTGGAGTACCTGTTGCCTATCATCTCATCTGTAAGGCACCACATCTTATACAACACTGTATCTCTGGAGTAGAACTTTAAACCATGACCATTTGGTTCAGAGGTGAGAAATTCACCCACTGAGGCAGCGTACAAATCACAGGTCTAGGTTTAGTCGCTTATCCAAGTCTCTCGTGCCTTCCTCCCTACCATATTCACCTGAAAGAGGCTGCAGAAGGTTGTAAATCTAGTCAGCTCCATCTTGGGTACTAGCCTACAAAGTACCCAGGACATCTTCAGGGAGTGGTGTCTCAGAAAGGCAGCCTCCATTATTAAGGACCTCCAGCACCCAGGGCATGCACTTTCCTCACTGTTTCCATCAGGAAGGAGGTACAGAAGCCTGTAGGCACACACCCAGCGATTCAGGAACAGCTTCTTCCCCTCTGCCATCTGATTCCTAAATGGACATTGAATCTTTGGATGCTACCTCACTGTTTTTTAATATACAATATTTCTGTTTTTGCACGTTTTAAAAAATCTATTCAATATACATAATTGATTTTCTTGTTTATTTATTATTATTATTATTTTTATTTTATTTGTTATTTTTTCTCTCTGCTGGATTATGGATTGCATTGAACTGCTGCTGCTAAGTTAACAAATTTCACGTCACATGCCAGTGATAATAAACCTGATTCTGATTCCTTACAGGCAGTGTAGGCTGCACTGGTTGGGCCATGTCTGCCCAAAAGATACCCTTTATAGTGAGCTGACAAGAGAATCGTGGGCCACCCTCAACTGCGCAACAGGGGCATCTGCAAGTCGGACATGAAGGAGCTGTGCATCAACGTTGAGTCCTGGGAGGAACTTGCAGCGGCCGCACCCTGTGGAGAAGCGCCCTGAAGCAACACCTTAAGTCAGGATTGGAAAAGTTCCAGGAAGTGGCAGAAGAGCTACAGGCCGATAGGAGTGAAGGCTGTATCTCCGGCAGAGATGAGACCACTTATAGGTGTGACCTTACCAACAGAGACGGCCACTTTTTCATTGGTCTCATCAATCACAGACGGCACTGCACCAACAACCTAGACAGCTAGGATGCAGCATCCGTGGTCGACCTCAACCAACAGAGGGGCACAATGATACTTATTTATTGTAGCGCCGAAAGAAGCCATTCAGCCCATCGCCCGTTCTGGCCCCAGCAGAACAAGCTCATTCCATCCTTTTTATTTCCCTGCATCTAACACAGCGCTTCACAGTGCAGAGGACCTGGGTTCAATTCCCGCGGCTGCCTATAAGGAGTTGTACATTCTCCCCATGGCTGCATGGGTTTCCCTGGGTGCTCCGGTTTCCTCCCACAGTCTAAAGAGGAATCAATTGACAAGTTAATTGATCATTGCAAATTGTCCTGGGATTAGGCTGGTGTTATATTGGGGTTGCTAGGCAACGCGGCTCGAAGGGCTGAAAAGGCCTACTCCGTGCAGAATCTCAATAAGCAAACAAATAAATAATATTTTCTCTCTCTCACGTAGCCATTGGCTTTCCTTTGATTCTCCTCGCTACACCGGGTCGCAGCAACCGATTAAATCACCAGCACACCTCCAGGATGTGGGAGAAAACCAGGACACCTCGGGGGAATCTCACACAGTCTCACTGCACACTGCACACAGACAGCACTGGAGGGCTGGATCGAACCCGGGTGCAGTTGCTGCGAGGTCACAGCACTGGCCACTGCATCAGTTCGCTCCCCAGGGTGACAGGTGCATCGGATCCACGTTGGTTTTCTTGATTAAGGATCTGTTCCGGCTCGGCGTACTGTTGGGGAACTGGCCTCTCTCGAGATAATTGTTGCTTCGCAGCTATGCACCGACTACCAGGCTTTCTCACTTTAAACGTGAGGAAGCAGCCCCATCTGCTCACCACGAATAGTCCAAGACCCAGTGAGGAAACAATTAGGAACATGACAGGGAGAATCACAGGCTGAGCAGTCTGGCAGAGCAACATTGTGACTAATGGGGCAAAAGCCCTTTAAGGGAGGAAAAGGTCCTATTTCTTCAATTCCCCTCCATCTGCCAATTAATTGTACTGATGAAATCATTGTCAGCTGGGGTAAAATGCTTCGGCTTGTGTTTTTCGATTTATTCATTGTTGTATCTGGTTCTGAGCAGTGTCAGTAATCGCTGTGTTACTTGGCACTTACCTCTGCTCAAAGAAGGGCTCTTGACAGAGTAATGTTCAGCCTGAGCTTGCAGATCCTTCTCCCTCCGTCATTATCTTTGACACTTCAAACTATTTCAGCCTCTCTTATTTACCCCACTGGAGCCCCTGTCTCCATTAACATCACTCAGCGCCCTGTGTCCTTAGAAGGCACTCCAAGAAAATAACCTCTCTGCAGGAGAAAGTCCAGGATGCCTTGCAAAGTGAGCAGCAGGGAAAATGACGAGCAATAATGTACTATTAGGGACAGACAGTTTAGCTCTGCTCTCTGAAGAATGTGCTTTGGCTCTGCACAAAGTGATCAGTGCCAGAACCAGGTATTACTACACGGATCTGTCACAATTGTCAGCATCTAAAATGCCTTTACAGAGTCATTCAGGTGTGGGTAACTGGAAAACTATAAGTCTTGGTAAACACCTGCCACTTACGTTGCTCTTTATACAATTGGGGGGGGCAGGGAGGCATCGCAATGCGCCGTGGAAGGAGCAGCATCACGGTGGGTCAGCACGGTTTGGGTAACCAGTAGAAATTGCTTCACAGCCCTCGTGACCTGGCTTCGATCCGACCTCAGGTGCTGTTTGTGTGGAGTTTGCATGTTTTCCCTGTGACTGCATGGGTTTCTCCAGGGCGCTCCAGTATCCTCCCACGTCCCAAAGAAGTGTGAATCGCCAAATTAATCGGCCGCTGTCAGTTGCCCCTGATGAAATCTGGGGGAAGCTGACGGGAATTGATATGGGATTAGTACTAACGCGTGGCTGATTGTCAGAAAGATGTCAATAGGCCCAAGCACTCAGAATCAGGTTTAAAACCACCAGCACGCGCTGTGAAATTTGTTAGCTTTGCGGCAGCAGGTCAATGCGATACATGTTAATAGAGGAGAAAACCTGTGAATTACAGTCAGTATATATAGTTAAATTAAATAAATAGTGCAAAAAAAATAAAAAATGTAGGGAGGTATTGTTCCTGGGTTCAACGTCCATTCAGAAATTGGATGGCGGAGAGGAAGAAGCTGTTCCTGAAGAGACACGCTCCACACCGTATTACTCAAAGTCTCTCTGACCCCATGTTTTGTTACCTTGGTCAATATGCAGCTTACTGATCAAGGTAACAATTATTAGTGGAAGTAAATTGGATTGACAGATTGTTGTTAGCCAGACAACTCTTCAAACAGTGCCAAGGGACCTTACACATGCACAGGAACAACAGGACAGGATTTGCCTAATGGCTGGTCTATTCGTCCCTTTGAATATTATACTATCTGCACTTAAAGAGATTTACTCCATGACCTCTGGCATGCATGGAGAAGGTAAAATGGGAAGAGGTGATGGACTGGGAAGGACTCAGTAAACACAAGAATAGTTCAATGTCAAGTTTATTGTCATATGCGCAAGTACACGTATACGCAGGTACAATGAAAAGTTATTATCAAAGTATGTATACATTATACAATCTTGAGATTTGTCTCCTTATAGACAGCTACAAAAACGAAACCCAAAAGAACTCATAAAAAATAACAAACTAACACCTAATGTGCAGAGAGAGGGAGAGTGAAAAAACAAATTGTGCAAATAATGAAAGTTAGCAAATGGCATTTAGAACGAAAGTGGGTTCTCCAGACACAAAGCCGGGGCAGGCCCACAACCTCAGCCTCAGCTCAGTGCAGGGATAAGTAAATGTCACAGAGACCACAGGCACAGGGTCCAGAGCAGCCAGAGCAAGCCCACAGCCTTAGTCTCAGAGCAGCAAAGAGCAGAGTAAATGTCACAGAGCAGTGAGCAGAAGTGGCCCAACCCTCACCTCTGGTCCTGACGCCCTTCCCTTCAATGCATCTGGCCTGGTGTATAAATCGTCCAAACATCGAGTTGTTCCTCACTCTGATCTGGGCTCTATTGCTTCAATACACTCTGGGCCTGGACCCTACCACCACATTTTGGCCCATACCTGACCTTTTGAAAATGGCCCGGTGCTTAGATGAAACCTCACTCCCGGCTTTGTCCATTCTGAGTTTCCCCACTTTGCACGCACCAACTCCATCTTGAACATGCCTCCACCTCACTCCTGCTCCATCATGATGCCTCCACCTCACTCCTGCTCCATCATGAAGATGCCTCCACCTCACTCCTGCTCCAGCATGAAGATGCCTCCACCTCACTCCTGCTCCAGCATGAAGATGCCTCCACCTCACTCCTGCTCCATCATGAAGATGCTTCCACCTCACTCCTGCTCCAGCATGAAGATGCCTCCACCTCACTCCTGCTCCAGCATGAAGATGCCTCCACCTCACTCCTGCTCCATCATGAAGATGCCTCCACCTCACTCCTGCTCCATCATGAAGATGCCTCCACCTCACTCCTGCTCCATCATGAAGATGCCTTCACCTCACTCCTGCTCCATCATGAAGATGCCTTCACCTCACTCCTGCTCCATCATGAAGATGCTTCCACCTCACTCCTGCTCCATCATGAAGATGCCTTCACCTCACTCCTGCTCCATCATGAAGATGCCTCCACCTCACTCCTGCTCCATCATGAAGATGCCTCCACCTCACTCCTGCTCCATCATGAAGATGCCTTCACCTCACTCCTGCTCCAGCATGAAGATGCCTCCACCTCACTCCTGCTCCATCATGATGCCTCCACCTCACTCCTGCTCCATCATGAAGATGCCTCCACCTCACTCCTGCTCCAGCATGAAGATGCCTTCACCTCACTCCTGCTCCATCATGAAGATGCCTTCACCTCACTCCTGCTCCATCATGAAGATGCTTCCACCTCACTCCTGCTCCATCATGAAGATGCTTCCACCTCACTCCTGCTCCATCATGAAGATGCCTTCACCTCAACTTTGAACTGCTTCTAAACTGTCCCATCAAAGACTCACTTACATTGACACTCCGATTTGTGACAACCATTCCTTTTTGCCTGGCCTGAATGATACTGTATTTTCTTCCTGGAAACAGAGTGGCATCTATAGTGTAGGTGACCTATATATTAATGGAAATTTTGCCTCATTTGTGCAGTTACAAGCAGTTTACAATATCCCTGCATCAATTTTTTTTAGATATTTACAAATTCGAGATTATGTTTGGAAATATATACATAATTTCGAAGTTTTAGACAAACATGAGTCCCTGGAGGCAATAAATAAATTTGATCCAGTTACTCGTAGTGCCGTATCCTATTTTTATCAGATCCTACATAATGGAGCTCGGGTGAATACTGCAGGTCTTAAACAGGCATGGGTGGATGAATTGGATATAGAACTGACAGAGGAGGTCTGGGATGAATGTTTAAAGAGTATACATGATTGTTCGGTCAACGTCAGACACAGACTCATACAGTTTAAAACAATACATAGACTCCATTATTCCAAAGAAAAGTTGCACAGCTTCTACCCTGATGTTTCACAAGTTTGTAATAGATGTAAGTCTGAGAACAATAACTTGTCACATTCATTCTGGTCATGTTGTAAGCTTTATGCATGCTGGAAAAGTATTTGTCACTGTTTCTCTGAGGTTTATGGGAAGCGGTGGGAACCGGACCCGCTCATAGCCATCCTTGGAGCAACAAGCTCCCTATCTTCAGCCAATAAGTATGAAAAAATGGCTGTATTGTTTGGAATGCTGATTGCTAAGAAGTTAATCCTGCAAATGTGGAAAATGGACTCTGTGCCTACGTACGATCTGTGGCTGAGAGAACTGGCAAATACTTTACACTTGGAGAGACTAGGACTATGTAATGAGGACAGAGGGGACATCTTTGAAAGGATATGGGGCCCTGTATTGGGCTTTCTTACGAGGTGAGGACTGAGGTTTTTCGGTGCGGTGCACCTCTGCTGTGTACGTTTACTTTTGTCTTTATATTTTTCTCCCTTTTGCTGCTCAATATTTAATTTGATTTTATTAAGGTCGTGGTTTTTGTAGATGTGCTGTATTTTTTTTGTTTGTAGGAAAAAAAGAATAAAAATATTTTTAAAAAAAGACTCACTGGGCAGGGACAGGGTGTATTAATATTCATCAGGAAGGAATTCTGCCTGATCCTTACTCTATTGCTGTATTAGTATTACTTTATTATTGTTACATGTACAAGGATACCGTGAAAAGTGTTTGTCTTGCAGTAGCGTAGTGGTTAGCACGATGCTTTTCAGTACCAGTGAACCCGGCATCAATTCCCAGCACTGTCGGTAAGGAGTTCGTACATTCTCCCTGTGACCACGTGGGTTTCCTCCAGGTGGTCTGCCTTCGTCCCACAGCCCAAAGATGTACTGGTTGGTCATTGCAAATTGTCCTCTGATTAGGCTAGGACTAAGTCGGGGGCTTGCTGGGTGGTGCAGTTCGACGGGCTGGAATGGCCTGTTCCGCACAGTATCTCAATAAAATAAGTGAATAAATCATGCCATACATAATTAGGTCAAGGTAGTGAAAAGAAAACAGCTCGCAGAATATTGTGCTGCAGTTACAGATAAAGTGTAGATCAGGTGGGCAAATCAAAGTCAATGTCAAAGCTATTGTCACGCTCATAAATACACCTACGTACAGATGCAATGAAAAATTTACTTGCAACATCATCCCAGAAACGAAGCATCATACAAGCAGTACCACAAGAAAAATAATTAGAATCAGAATCAGATTTAATATCACCCGCAAGTGTCGTTAAATTTGTTAACCTAGCAGCAGTAGCACAATGCAATACCTAAAAATAGAAATAAAAGCTGTGAATTACAGTAAGTATATATATAAAATAGTTAAATAAGGAATGCAGAAATGGAAATTAAAAAGTAGTGAGGTAGTGTTCGTGGGTTCAATGTCCAGTCAGAAATTGGATGGCAGAGGGGAGGAAGCTGTTCCTGAATCATTGAGTGTGTGTCTTCACACTTCTGTACCTTCTTCCCGATGTAAACAATGAGAGCAAGGCACGATCTGTTTGATGGGGTCCTTAATGAAGGATGCCACCTCTCTGGGGCATCATTCCTTGAAGATGTTCCAGATAGCACGGAGGCTAGTGCCCTTGGTGGAGCTGACTAAGATCAGAACTCTCCGCAGCTTAAATTGATCCTTTGCAATAGACCCACGCTGCACCCCTCCCCATTAAGAACATAAATTAAAGGTATTTTACAAGAATTAGAACAATTATATGATTAGAACGAAGAAAATCTATTTTAGTGCAAGCCAGGTATAATGGGAGATCAAGTGTTCAAGATTTCATATTTATTTGAAAGAGCACCAGATCTGTAAGTGGATTTTAAAAAAAACATTGTTAGTAATTCATAAGTCTTAGAATCGAGATTGAAAGGAACAGAATGAGCTTAATCAATGTAAGGAATAGTTCTGCTGTAGCTATCTCCCATCTAGTTGCTATACAGTAGATGGGCCAAATGGCCTGTTACTGTGCTGTAATGATTCTATGATTCTAAAACTCAGGTGCAATTTTGGAGATTAATCTATGATTAAGTATGGACAATTCTTGCTGTTATAGTCAGCCAATTCTAAATCCTGTAAATAAAGCAAAAGGGGGTAAAACACTATCTGGGCAATGTAACACACCCAACTAACATCCTATTCAGGGTAACACACCCAACTAACAACTGTTCAGCCCCTAAGCCTGGACATACCTCGGTTGCGATCATGGTGTGAGCCCATGATTGACTCTGTTTTCTGTAGGCTTTGAGGAGGATTGAAATCAATGAGGACAAGTACAGAGTGCTCAACGCCATCTTCCTGCATTTAACTGGTCTCTCTCTCCCTCTTGCTCACTGTACCAGGAGGAAAGTGTTGGCATTCAATCGGTCTCTCGCCCTCTCGTTTGTTGCTGCCGGAGAAAGGTGCTGGAGTCTTTCATCTTAGACAAGGTTAAATAGACCTGGTCTGTGGACTGGACTGTGTAATTCGTGAGTTTCTGGTTTCTTGTTGGTCCCTTTCTGTTGCAATTTTAATTGGGGCAGACTGGTTCTGTGGCCTGCAGTCAGCGAATGACACCACGATAGACTGCACAGAACTGAACGCTCCTGGACTGTTTCAATTCCTTTGTGCTTTGTAGCTCTGTGTTTTTCGTTTGTTTTTTTGTTGTTGTTTGCACTATTCTTTTGCGTTTGCGCATTGGTGGCTTGACATTTTTCTTTGAACGGGTTACGTGGTTTCTTTCTCTTTTGTAGCTGACTGTGGGGAGGACAATTCCCTGGGTTGTACACTGCATACGTAACTTGATAATAAATGTACTTTGGATCTTTGAACCTTTTGCAGTTTGGACTGCCTGTAGCAGCTCACTGAGGCTTGTTCAGCAACACTCCCAGAAATTTGGTGCCCACTTTTTCCCAGATGCGAAGAAACGGCGCTCGAAGAGATGCACCATCCCGAGTTGGACACATATCGCATTGCATATTCACCAGCGCGGGGTTGAAATCCTGAAATTCCTTCCCAAGCAGCATAAAAGTTCACCTTCAGCAGCAGCACTGCAGCACTCACAGAACGTAGCTCACTCATCTCAAGGGCAAGAGGAAATTGGCAATAAATGAATCTTCAAATGCATTTGGAAAACATCACATAATTAACCTCAGCAAAATTAAAGTCCATAAGATTAAGGAGAAAATGACGGCTTGAGTGTTCTACTGGCAAAATGACAGGAACGGAGAGTTAGTTGTAGGGGGATATATTTCAGTCTACAGTGAGCTAAATTGAGGTGTTAAATTTACCAATCTTTTGATATACACTCAGTCACCACTTTATTATACACACCTGCACGCCTGCTTGTCAGTTAATGCAAGCATCTAATCAGCCAATCATGTAGCAGCTACTCAATGCATAAAAGCATGAAGACGTGGTCAAAGGGTTTAGTTGTTCAGACCGAACATCTCAAATGGGGAGGAAATGTGATCTGAGTGACTTTGACCGTAGAATGATTGTTGGTGCCAGACAGGGTGGTTTGGGTATCTCAGAAACTGCCGATTTCCTTGGGTTTTCTTGCACAGCGATCCCCAGAGTTTGTAGAAAATGGTGTGAACGTCAAGTGAGCTGCAGTTCGGTGGAAGAAAATGCCCTGTTAACGTGAGGGGTCAGACTGGTTCAAGCTGATAGTGTCACCCGGTGCGGATACTGGCTCAAGTGCGGGGCGAGAGATACTGAACTGGATCAATATTTCACAGACTTTAATGAGAACAACGTTAAAGGGAAAAGGAAACAATAAATGCTGGGCCAAACAGGGCCGTTAACTAAAACACTCAAATGGAAAATGAAGCCCACACTGCGGCTGAAAAGAGCAACTAAGAATAAAACAAATACCGCTACTCTTCAGAGTCAGTTGACACAACAGTCCAATTTCTCAGGCAAGACGGAATGCAGATAACAAGGCGTAGCTATGTCCAAGTCTTGACAAATACTGTGGCAGAATGAATGGAGTTAAATACTACCACAATGAAGCAATAATTAGCTGACATGTGCATATTCACTAGCGCAATTGCCGAATCCGTGGCTGTGATGGATGGGAAGGCAACAGTAACTCAGATAACCACATGTTACAATGGTGGTGTGCAGAAGAGCATCTCTGAATGCACAACCTGTCGAACTCTGAAGTGGACGACCTACAGCAGCAGAAGACCACACAAATGTACGTTTAATGACCACTTTATCAGGTACAGGTGCTACCTAATAAAGTGACCACTGAGTGTACTTTTATATCTTAAACTGGGCCAGAGGTACAGGACCCTGAAGTCCCAGACCATCTCATTCAAGAACAGTTAATTCCCTTTGACCATCAGCACAGCCCTAATCACTACAGTATTGCAACAAGATGAACAAATTGCACTAAAATGGACATTTTTACAATTCAAATGGCGTTTTTTCTTGTAAAGCTTATGTATAATTTATGTTTAATTTATCCTTCTTGTGAATTTGCTTACAGCATATGATTAAGTGGCTGTGATGTTGCTGCAAATGTGTGTTCATTCAGCCTGTACATACAGATCCACTTTATGACCACTTTATTAGGTATGCCTACGTACCTGCTCGTTATTGCAAATAGCTAATCAGCCAATCATCTGGCAGCAACTGAATGCATAAAAGCATGCAGACGAGCAGTTATTGTTCAGACTGAACATTCGAATGTGGAGGAAATGTGATCTAAGTGATTTTGATCATTGAACGTTTGTTGGTGCCAGACAGGGTGGTTTGAGTATCTCAGAAACTGCTGATCTCCTGGAATTATCATACACAACAGTCTCTTAGAGTTTATAGAGAATGGCATGAAAAAAGAAGTTCTGGCAGTTGTGTAGGGAAAATGACTTATTAATGAAGGAGGTCAGAGGAGAATGGCCAGACTGCTTTAAACTGACAGAAAAGCAACACTAACTCAAATAACCGTGGTTTAGACCATAAGATACAGGAGCAGAATTAGGCCATTTGGCCCATCAAGTCTGTTCCACCATTTCTTCATGGTTGATCCATTTTCCCTCTCAGCCTCAATCTCCTGCCTTCTCCCCGTGTCCCTGCATGCCCTGACTAATCAAGAATCTATCAAACACTGCCTTAAATATACCCAAAGACTTGGCCTCCACAGCTGCCTGTGGAAATGAATTCTGGCTAAAGACATTCCTCCTCATCGCCATGCTAAAATAATACCCCTCTATTCCGAGGCTTTGCCCTCTGGTGTTAAGTTCTCCCACCACAGGAAACATCCTCTCCACATCTACTCTATTGAGGCCTTTCAATATTTAATAGGTTTCATTAAGATTCCTGGCCCCATTCTTCTGAATTCCTGTGAATACAGGCCCAGAGCCATCAAACGTCCCTCATATGATAAGCCTTTCAAACCCAGAATCATTTTTGTGAACCTCCTTTGAACCTCCTCCAACGTCTACAGGGGCCCAAAACTGCTCACAGTACACCAAGTGAGGCCTTGGCAGTGCCTTATAAAGCCTGAACATTATACTCTTGCATTACAACAGTGGTGTGTAAAAGAGCATCTCTGAACGCACGACACATTGAACCTTGATGTGGATGGGCTACAGAAGCAGAAGGCCACGAGCATTCTCTCAGTGTCCACTTTATTAGGCATGGGATGAACACCGTGGCTTAATTATTTGAAATAAATCTGCGGACATTACCATTTTTTAAATTGCTGACTTCCGCGATTTAGACCATGCAGGCGTAATGCTCCAAAGTCGCAACACAATTTGCAAATTCATTTATGTAGTGAGATGCACTGTTCTGGGTGGCTCGTCTGCCTGAAACAGATTCAAAAGTAACTTTCCAAAGGAGAACTGGATGTATACTCCAAAAGGAAATACTTGTCAGACCGTGGGGAAGGAGCATGTGGATAATTGGATAGCAGGAGTACAATGGAAAGAATGACCTCGTACGCTGCTCTATCATTTCAAGATAATTCTATTCACATGGCTTGTTTGGGCAACTCTTTGAAGCTGGCAAGGAGAACCTCATGAATAAACATAAAGCAATTCTAATAACAAGGCCCTTATTAAAACATCTGCTCCCACTTACACTGCCAAGTCAAAGCCCACCAAATAAATTGGTTAAAGTTAAGAACAGGAAGCTTTGACAATGCCTGATCCCGGGCAAATCAATCAACAAATTCCCATATTAGGCACCGGAGGCGGGCCAGGACTTAAAACTACAGCTGTGAACGTTATGTCCTTGAATTATTAAATCAGGCGGTTTGGTTCATATAGTGAACAAATTGGCAGTGAAGAAGAGGCGGGGTCCAGTAGAAAAGACCATGTGGAGGTTTTGTTAAGGCAAGTCTCCCGTTTGACATTTCATTTGTGCGTTTGTAATGGTCACCTTTGGACAAAATTACGTTTTGGATGGTAGGGAAAATGCTCCACATTGTTGCTTTGAGTGCCATTGCAATAATCCCCTCAGAAGTTCAATCGGATGTCAGAGACATTAAATAGAGCTAAAATGCCACAAAAGGAGGGTAATCGGCTTTCTGGGCCTTTTTCCAGTTACTGAATACTGGTTTCTATCTACCCTGCTTTTTATCCTTCATCTTATCACTGTCGGCTCTGTCAGTTGCCAGCATCCGTGAATTTGCCTCCAAATTTCGGGAGGACTAGAATATGAAAGCAAAGATATAATATTTATAAAACATTTGTTAGTCTATACTTGGATTATTGTGAGCAGTTTTGGGCCCCGTATCTAAGAAAGTATGTTCTGGCATTAGAGGGGCTCCAGAGGAGGTTTACTAGAATCATCCTGGGAAAGAAAGGGTTAATGTACGAGGACGGTGTAATTGCTCTAGGCTTCAGCTCATTGGAGTTTAGAAGAATGAGGGGTGAAGTCATTGAAATCTATCAAATATTGAAAGGAACACTCTCAAAATGCTGGAGGAACTCAGCAGGCCAGGTAGCATCTATGGAAAAGAGTAAACAGTTGACGTTTTGGGTCGAAGCCCTTCATGAGGACTAGAGAAAAAGATGAGGTCTGAGTAAGAAGGTGGTGGGAGGGGGAAAGAAGTTCAAAGTGGTTGGTGATAGGTGAAACTGGGAGAGGGGGAGGGGTAAAGTAAAGAGCTGGGAAGTCGATTGGTGAAAGAGATAAAGTACTGGAGAGGGGGAATCTGATAGGAGAGGGTAGAAGACCATGGAAGAAAGGGAAGGGGGAGGAGCACCAGAGGGAGGAGGTTGTCAGGTAAAATGAGAGAGGGAATTGGATAGGGAATGGTGAAGCAGCGGGTGGAAGGGGGGGGGGGGGGGGAATTACCAGAAGTTCGAGAAATCGATGTTCATGCCATCAAATTGAAGGCTACCCAGAGAGAATGTAAAGTGTTATTCCTCCAACCTGAGTGAGCCCTCATTGTAGCTAGATATTGAAAGGCCTAGGTAGAGTGGATGTGGAAAGGACATGGCCAAAAGCAGAACGTTTAGAATCAGAGGGCGGAGCCTTAGAATACAAGGACTCCCTTTAGAAGAGACATGAGGAGGAAATTATTTAGCCAGAGGGTGGTGATTCTGTGGAAAGTATTGCCACAGATGGCTGTGGAGGCCAAGTAATTGGGTATACTTAAAGGGGAGGTTAATAAATTATTGATTTGTAAGTGTGTCAAAGGTTATAAGGAGAAGACAGAGAATGGGCTGAGAGGGAAAAATAAATCAGCCATGATTAAATGGCAGAGTATACTTGATGGGCTGAATGGCCTAATTCTCTTTCTATGTCTTATAATCTTATGGCTAATGGTTCAAGACCCACTCCTGTGATCTGACTCTTTAACGCAGAATGGGTACGCTGTTGGAGAAACATTTTAGAGAAAGATGCACACACTAAATGCTGGAGGAACTCAGCAGTCCAGGCAGCATCTATGGAAAAGAATAAAGTCGACATTTTGGGCTGAGACCCTTCTTCAGATGTTCAGACAAAGCATGAATGAGGAGTGGAAGTGAAAGATCCTAAAGAACTATTTCAAACCAGATCAAAGCTTTCTCCTGGCCAATGTTTGTCATATAACTGATCAATTAAAAAGCATAGTCCATGTCTATTAACAGTGAAATAAAAAAGTAGATGCTGGAAATTTAAACTAAAAGCATAAAATGTTGAAAATTCTTAATAGGTCAGGATGTACTGTATCTTTAATAAAGATAAATGGAGTTAATGTTTCAGGTTGGAAACCCTTCAACAGAATTGGGACGGAGAGAAGGAGCTTGCTGAACTATAGGGAGAGGAAGGGAGGATGGGATGTCTCTGAAAGAGCAGAACTGAAGTGACCATAGGCATAAGCTATAAACAAGGTCAACGAGTCATTAGGAACAGATAGAGTGTGAGAATACAGACACAAAAACTTAGACATAAAAATGTGGGAGCTGTGAAATACGGAGCAGCAAGACATGCCCGGAAGGTCAACCTAGTTAATATGAGTTTGCTGATTAAAGCTCATTGCTGTGTGCCAAGGCTCCATTGTGTCTTCAGCTTCACAGAAGTGAATACATATCAGAGGTATTTAGTCAATTGTAAAGCACGTTGGCACATTTTGAGATTGCGAGAAGATGCTATATAAATGCAAATCTTTCTTTATCAATCTGTATCTCACTGAGAATGTTACAATATCTATTTTGATTGTAGAACATGATGTCTTTTCTCCCTTTCGTGGATTCTAGCCTCGGGCACAAATGCATTGCGTGGAATTATAATGTGAACTCCCAGCAGCTCATAACACATGTTTGAATCTCTGTATTGTGCTGAAGTTAAAAGGAGCATTATTGTTATCTGCCAGTCCCTCAAAATGGTGGAAATATATCTTGTTTTTATTCTATTCTCAAAAGGGGAATGGAGGATGTGAGCTATTTGGTGAAACAACAGAGGCAGGGCTAGTTCTTGTTATTTCAGGGAATATAGGACATAGAACATAGAACAGTAGAACATGGCAAGAGGTCAATTGGCTCATGATGCCAAATTAACCTAAAGCTATCTGCCTACACATGGTCAACATCAGTCAGATTATTGAATGCTCATATACAGTATCTTCTTCTGTCATCAATAACATCTTCAAAGGAGATGCCTCAAGAAGGTTACATCCATCACTAAGGAACCTTCAGGGCATGCCCTCTTCTCATTACTACCATCAGGGAGGAGACCAAAGACCCACACTCACTGTTCCTGGAACAGCCTCTTCTTATCTGCAGTCAGATTTCCAAATAGTCCATGAACTCGACCCCACTCTTCCATTTTCACAATATTTGTTTGTAACTTATGGCAATTTTTATGTTTTGAACTGTAATGCTGCCACAAAACAACAAATTTCATGACATATGTCAGTGATAATAAGCCTGATTCTGATTCTGTCCAAATGTCTCTTCGATACTGCTTCCTCTACCTCCACTGCCAGAGCGTTCCGGATGCACAACATATTATGTGTATATAAAAAAGTATTCAATAACATCCTTTGAATTATCCTCCTCTCACCTTAACCAAATGCCCTCCTGTATTTGGCAATTCTAGCCTGGCAAAGAGACTATGACAATCTAATCTATGCATCTCAATACATTTATAAACATTTGTCAGGTCTCCCATCAGCTTCCGAAACTCCAGAGGAAACGATCCACATTTATCCAATTTCTTCTTGCAGCTACCGCTCTTTAATCCTGGCAACGTCCTGGTGAACCTCTTCTGTATTCTCCACAAAGTCTCCACATCCTTTGTATAATACAGTGACCAGAACTGCACACAATACTCAAAATGCGGCCAAACCAAAGCTTTATACAGCAGCAACTTGACCTCCCAATTTTTATGGTCGATGCCTTGACTGATGAAGGCAAGTATACCATAAGTCTTCATTACTGGCCCGTCCACTTGAGTTTCCACATGCAGGGAGGTGTGGACTTGCACCCCAAGTATATCAATGTTCCTAAGGGTCCTGCCATTTACTGTATACTTCTCAAAATTCTCCACCTCACCGTCATCCAGAATAAGCTCCTTCTGCTGGTTCCCCACCAACGTTTTAACTGATCTGTTTGTATATTCTTCTGTCTCCAAAAGGAAATAACAGGAGTTTCAAAGGACGGCTCCAACAGTTTGAACATCTCCTGAGGAATTCAGGTCCGTAGTGGTGTATTTGGTAGAGGAGCCGCCTCAGAACTCTGGAGATCCTGGTTCAAAGCTAAGCCTGAGTGCTGCCTATTGGAATATTCACATTCTCCCCGTGACCGCATGGATCTCTCCTTGGTACTCCAGTTCCCTTCCACACCTCAAAGACGCGAGGGTTGGTAAGTTATCTGACCTCTCTAAATTACCCTTAGTAGGTGAGTGGTAGAACCTAGGGGGTTATCTGATGGGAATGTGAGGAGACTAAATATTGTATGAGTGTAAGAACAGTTGCCTGACACTCGGTACAGAAACAGTGGAGCTAAGGGCCTATTTCTGTGTCGAATGATTCCACAGGTAATTATAGAGAAGCTGATACTCAGAAGAAGTATTTTAAAATAATTGGCAGTGAATAGAAACACAGATGGCAGAAAGAAGATATTTTTTTACACCAAGTTATTCTGATCTGGAATTGGCTGCTTGGAATGTGGGAAGGAGGTGGGATTGGATGCTGATGAAAGCGGTTTAGTCAGCAAAGCCTTGAAAAAGGAAAGCAATGTGGGGTGGGCGAGTGGGGGCTAGCTCTTTCAAAGTGGAAGAGGCAAAACTGTCTCTACATGACCTCTGCAATTCTGTGATTATCAATCCTAAACTCCTGTTCCTGATCTGCATCCTCTCTTTAAATAGCAAGTGTAGACACAGAAGGATGCCTTCCAATTTTGCTAGTCTTTGGATGACTTTCTGATTTTGAAAGTATCTTACAATATGGGGCTTGGCTGCCAACCCCAGAACAGGTTCTTCGTGACATCTGTGTCACGGTTACAATCCAACATGCTGACAACCCTTCCAGACTCCTTGCTCATGTATTTCATCTAACCCCAGAAAATATACAAAGGGATTCATGTAGTCATATAAATGGTATGCACTTCCAACAGCGCAATCTAGTGAAGAGAACAACCTACATCTACAAATCAACACACACAGTGCTGAAGGAACCCAGCAAATCAGGCAGCGTCTATGGAAAAGAGTAAACAGTTGACGCTTTGGGCCGAGACCCTTCTTCAGGACCGAGAAGGAAGGGAGAAGGTGCCTGAATAAAGAGGTTGGGGGCAGGGGAAAGCGGCTAGCTGGGAGCTGATAGGTGGAGCCAGGTGGGTGGGAAAGGTCGAAGAATGAAGAAGGAATCTGATAAGAGAGAAAGTGGACCATAGGAGAAAGAGAAGGAGGAGAGGACCTGGGGGAAGGAATAGGCAGGTGAGAAGAAGTAAAAGGTCAGAGTGGGGAATAGAGGAAGGGATGGTGGGGAAATTTTGTTCACTGGAATGAGAAATCTATGTTCATACCATCAGGTTGGAGGACAGGCAGCTGGAATTTAAGCTGTTGCTCCTCCACCTCGAGGGTGGCCTCATCTTGGCACAAGATGATGGGAATGGATTGACACATTGAAAGGGAAATGGGAATCGGAATTAAAGTGCTGGCCCGCCAGGAAGTCCCACTTGTGGCTCATGGTGCGGGGTTGCTCAACTACAACCGTCTTGTTTTGAACCCAACCGCAAGCAAAGGGACTCTAAATGAGACTCTCCCTGTGACTACGTAAGCTTCCTCTGTCTGCTCCGGTTTCCTCCTACATCCCAAAGATGCGTAGGTTGGTAGGTCACTTGACTCTTGCCAATTTCCCCTAGGGTGTGGGTGAGTGGTGATTTCCAAAGGTGTTAATGGGCATGTGCACTAATATAATTGTTTAGTGATGTGGAGATACATCTCTACCAAAGAGCTGTAAGGTGTTCCTTCCCTTTTCTCCTGAGATTGACTCTTGGTTCTAGAGACCTAGTCAGCTGAAGCACCTCCCTGCCTCTGCATTGTTGAACCCTAAGAAACTTAGAGAGTTCAACTGGTCACTGTTCTTGGGTGGTGGGTTGGAGATACATCTCTACCAAAGGAGACTTAAGGCACTCCTTCCCTCTGCTAGCTTGCATGTCACCTTTGGGCAAGGCATGGCCACCCATTTCAAGCCCTCCCCCTCACCCCAAATCAGGAACACATGAAGCCATGGGAGCAGGCGGTAGATGGATGTATGAGCAGCTGGTGCATATGACAAGACCACTGATACTAGGCAGACAGTCTCTGAAGAGTATTGATAATGGCTGGGGTAACCTGTCTTGTAAAGACACTGCCCAGAAGAAGGCAATGGCAAACCACTTCTGTAGAAAAAATTGCCAAGAACAATCATGGTCATGGATAGACCTTGATTGCTTGAGTCAAATGACACAGCACATAATGGTGATCATTAGATGGTATGGAGATAATGGGCCGAAGGGCATTTTCAAAGCTCTATTGTTCTATGACATAATAAGTACTGTCCAGGAAGCCTTGAATGGAAAATCCTACAAAAAGTAGTTGATACCGCCCAGACCATCTGATGCACCATCAATAACTCTCGGAGACGTGAGGCGAGATATAGGCTTTTATTGGCTGGAAGAAAGAACAAGCAGCAAGTGACCACCACACAACATCCTGGAGACTGAGGCCGGGGCTGTGTCTCCAATCGCCTTTATACCGGGGTCCGTGGGAGGAGCCATGGTCAGTGGGAGGAGCCACAGGAGCAGTCAGCAGGGGGGGCGTGTCCAGACAGGTATATGTAGTTCACCGCACCATCACAGATAAAGCCCTCCCCACCATTGAGCACATCTACACAGAGCATTATCTCAGGAAAGCAGCATCCACCATTGTGGACGCCCATCACCCAGGGTGTGCTCTCTTCTGGCTGTTGCCATCAGAAAGGAGGTACAAGGGTCTCAGGTCTCATACTACCAGGTTCAGGAACAGTTATTACCCCTCAACCATCAGGCTCTTGGACACGTGGGGATAATTTCACTCAGCTTCACTTGCCCCATGATTAAAATGTTCCCATCACCTATGGACTCATTATCAAGGACTCTTCATCTCATTTTCTCGTTTCTTTTCTTACTTATTTGTTTGTTTACTTAATTATTTTCTCTTTTGTGTTTGCTGTCTTTGGCACATTGGTTGTTTGTCCAGTTGGGTATGGTCTTTCATTGATTCTTTTATGAATTGACTGAGTATGTCTGTAAGAAAGCGAATCTCAGGATTGTATACTGCGACATATGAGTATTTTGATAATAAAATTTACTTTGAATTTTGACTGATACAGTTTGAGCACAAAACGAGGTTATTTGGCCCATCGTGTCTGTGTTATTTCAAGAAATAAATACCAGCTGGATCCTACCTTTCAAATATTTGTCCATATCCCTGCAGGTTAGGTATATATCCAGTTCCTTAAGGTTGTCTTACTGGGGCAGTTGGTGGGGATAAGCTCCCACTACCTACTCATGGTCTCAATGGTGTGTGTACCAAATAGCTTCTGACAACCAAATCCAGCTCCCGGCTTTCATATGTAACTTACCTACTAAGCCTAGTAGAACAATCTCTACTGACAGGAGAAGGGGCAAAGATGGGTTACTTGCTCTTTAAAACCAGTTGCATCTGGCAGATGGGGCTCAGCAGCTGTGGTTGGCAGGGAAACCCCAATCTCAAAACCCTGCTGCCTTTCAGCTATACCCACTCACCGGGAAGGCGCCGGGGATAAAGCTCAAGGAAAAATCTGGAGCTGGAGTCCCTAAGGCAGTCCAATGTTGAGTTCAACGCTGACTGGCAACTCCTGTGACTGCATTGACATCTGCCATTCATCAGCTGCATGGAGAGGGAGAGCCTACGGCATGGGCAACAGCTGGCTCTCCATACCATACTACCCTGGCTTGTGCATCATGTAGACGGCCAGGACACAATATCCATGATCAACCCTGACAAACTGTGGGCCTAAAATCAGGTATTGCTTAAATTGCGAGAGGGTTCCTGCTTCTATAACCCTTTAACCAATTAAATTTGAGGTAACCGTGACTTTCTGGCCGAAATAAGATTTCCTTTATTGTTTTTCTAATCCTACCACTAATTGGTTTAAGTCTTTGTCCCCTTGTTTAGGACCCCAATGCAAAAGGATTTAGGTTCGTTTTACTATGTGCAATTATAAGATACAACAGGTAGCCTCACATCCCCGGGACCCAGGTTCTGTTCTCTGTGGGTATGTTCTCCCTGTGATCAGATGGAGCTTCTTTCCAGCCCACCCGCATCTGAGAGATGTGCAGATTGTAGGTAAATAGGTTGTCACCCCTAGTGTGTAGGTGAGTGGTACAAAAAGGAGGGGAAGATGATGTGAATATGAAAGAAAACGGGTAACAGGGGAAGTAAATGTGAAAACTGAAATTGCTCCGAGAACCAGCAGAGACTTGATGAAGCAAGTCAAGTCGTTTATTGTCATTTAACTATACATATGTGTATACCATCAAACGAGACAATGTTCCTCCAAACCTGGGTGTACAGTACTGTAATTCCATAACTCGGCAAAGCAAGGGTAAAATCTACAGGTGAATTGCGCATAAACAAAATGCATAAATTAAATATTGTAAGGTACAGAACAGATAGGCCAATGACACTTAGAATGCGATGTGGCAGGAAGTTCAGAAGCCTAATAACCTGAGGTAAGAAACTGTTTTCCATCCTAACCATTCTTGTTTTTATGCAACAGAGTCTCTGGCCAGATGGTAGAAAGTCAAAGGGGATGCTGGATGGATGGGTGGGATCCTTAATAATGCTAAGGGCCCTGCGTAAGCAGCGCAGATAGCCTCCTTACAAGTCCTAAAACAAAAGAGAAATCTACCCACTTTGATGTTTGAAACACTTCAAGTGAATTTCATCTTCTGTTCCAAGGAAAACAGCCCCAGCCCATCCCCTATCTTTCCTCATTCCTGGCACTATCTCCAAATATTGTGTACAGTTCTGGCCTCTGAATTATAGGAAAGATGTCAACAAAATACAGAGAGCACAGAGGAGATTTACTAGAATGTTACCTGGGTTTCAGCACCTAAGTTACAGAGAAAGGTTGAACAACTTAGGTCTTTATTCTTTGGAGCGTAGAAGGTTGAGGGGGGACTTGATAGAGGTATTTAAAATTATGAGGGGGATAGATAGAGTTGACGTGGATAGGCTTTTACCATTGAGAGTTGGGGAGATTCAAACAAGAGGACATGAGTTGAGAGTTAAGGGCAAAAGTTTAGGGGTAACACGAGGGGGAACTTCTTGACTCAGAGAGTGGTAGCTGTGTGGAACGGGCTTCCAGTAGAAGTGGTAGAGGCAGGTTTGATTTTGTAATTTAAAAAGAAATTGGATAGGTACAATGACAGGAAAGGAATAGAGGGTTATGGGCTGAGTGCAGGCCAGTGGTGCTAGGTGAGAGTAAGTGTTTGGCACGGACTAGAAGGGCCGAGATGGCCTGTTTCCGTGCTGTAATTGTTATATGTTATATGGTTATATCTTCTTTGCACCTACTCCTATGTACTTACGTACTTCCTGCAACATAGTGACCAGAACTGCTGGCTTTTCTCAAGTAACCTAACTGTAGAGTTGTAGTATAATCTTTCTGACGCTAACATGTCTTTCATCCACTTTTTTCACCTGTCCTGCCACCCTTGAGCGGTGGTGGACACACGGTCAAGATCCTATCTGGCTGTCCATTGTATACCCTCCTGCCCTAATGCATCATCAGTGGGAATCGACCCCACAACCCGCTGGTTCAAAGGCAGGAGATCTACCCGCTGAGCTGCAGCTGAGACAAATTCATTTTACCATCCAAGATGAGGGGAAACATTTCTTTTTCCTCTCCTGGAAGGGGGTGCCTCCAGCTGGGGTGTTATTCCGCAGACTTTGGCAGTATCTGGGCATTTTGAAGGTTAAGACAAATTACCAGCCGGGATGACAGCTGTTGCTGAGTGATGGATTTATTCCAGAAACGATATGGATCCCATTCCCATTGATTGGATGCTTATATGACAGGTGGCCTTTCATTCCTGACCCGAATCATCCAGCCATAAATAGGATCGCAGCTGAACCTCCATCTCTGGATAACCAGGGCGCCCGGTGAATTTGTGGACCAGCATCTGGAATAGGACCAGAGGCTGGAATTTCCACTCGCTAGCTCAGTTGTCACATCCCTACTCCTGGCCTTGTCTAGGCCAGCTCAATCATCACAGGCTGCTACTTTCTTGGCCTCAGTACCAGAGCAGCTGGTGTGTTTATCCACTGACAAGAAGACCATGCAAAGTGCACACAAAATCATTTGTCAGTGTTTAGCAAACAGGAAAAGATAAGATTCCCAAGTGCACTGTTTAATATTAAAAACTGTACGGCAGCTAAAGGGGCTGATTAAAGTATCATCACTGTAGCCAAACTTCCAGCATGACCGTATTTAAACGTGGTAGCATTCACGAAGTTGGGCAGCTGTATTTAAAGCCTCTATAGTGGCCACATAAATTGACCGCACTTAATATCCCTGCATGCTGTGAGGAATGAATGAGCTTTATAACAAACAGCGAAAGCATGTCATGAGCCAGGGAAAATGTTAAAGGAAGTGGCACGTGCTTGTTGAAATTTAACTATCTGTTTGCTTCTCTGGCTGGCAACAAGGTTTACAAGTCAACGCATAAGGAGCAGCAATTGTTCCAAGATTTCAGGAAATATCTTCGACTTCATTTGAATGTGGCAAACATTAAAATCCTCCAAGAGGGCCAGAACCTCGTCGTAGGGTTTGCAGGCTTTCGTGCCTCAAGGACGCGGAGAGCTATGTTGGCCAGATTCAGGGCTTTATGCTTTGGCTCTTTGTAGGGTCATCCATGCCAAACAGATCAAAGGGTAGAGAGACCGGACTTATACTGGTCCACTGGTCCTCTAATTTTGCGTGTTTAGCTCACAGCTAACACCACTGACTGGTAAAACAAAGTTGTTAAGGAAACAGCAATAAAGAATCCTTCTACATCTGAGTGTGATGGTATTCCTCTGTCTCCACTCGGGACTTGCATGACTGACAGTAGAGAAAATCGAGAGGAAGCTACTGACATGATGAAGGAAGCCCTGAACACCGGCAGAGATGGAGGACCTTCATTACAGCCCTAAATGCCAGTGGCATAACGGGCAGGAAGTAAACATTAAAATGTTAACTGTAGTACCAGCTTTTCAGAACATTGGTTCATTCAGGCTTCTCCACTAAAGCAATTCTACTGTCTTTGTAGCTTTACATCAAATAGAACAATACTGGTTGGTAAGTTGATGGAGAAGATCCTGAGAGGCAGGATTTATGAACAGTTGGAGAGACATAATATGACTAGGAATAGTCAGCATGGCTTTATGAAAGGCAGGTTGTGCCTTACGAGCCTGATTGAATTTTTTGAGGATGTGACTTAACACATTGATGAAGGTAGAGCTTTAGACATAGCGTATATGGATTTCAGCAAGGCATTTGATAAGGTACCCTATGCAAAGCTTATTGAGAAAGTAAGGAGGAATAGGATCCAAGGGGACATTGCTTTGTGGATCCAGAACTGGCTTGCCCACAGAAGGCAAAGAGTGGTTGTAGACGGGTGATATTCTGCATAGAGGTTGGTGACCAGCCTTAGGGATCTGTTCTGGGGCCCCTTCTCTTCATGATTTTTATAAGTGACCTGGATGAGGAAGTGGAGGGAAGTGTTAGTAAATTTGCTGATGACACAAAGGTTGGAGGTATTGTGGATAGTGTAGAGGGCTGTCGGAGGTTACACTGGGACATTGATAGGATGCAAAACTGGGCTGAGAAGTGGCAGATGGAGTTCAACCCAGATAAGTGTGAGGTGGTTCATTTTGGTAGGTCAAGTATGATGTAGTATTAATGGTAGGACTCTTGGCAGTGTGGAGAATCAGAGGGATCTTGGAGTTCGAGTCTATAGGACACTCAAAGCTGCTGCGCATGTTGACTCTGTGGTTAAGAAGGCATACGATGCATTGGCCTCATCAACCATGGGATTGAGTTTAGGAGCCAAGAGGTAATGTTGCAGCTGTATAGGACCCTGGTCAGACCCCACTTGGAGCACTGTGCTCAGCTCTGGTCACCTCACTATCGATAGGAAAGATGTAGAAACCATAGAAAAGGTGCAGAGGAGATTTGCAAGGATGTTGCCTGGATTGGGGAGCATACCTTATGAAAATAGGTTGAGTGAACTTTGGCCTTTTTTCCTTGGAGCAACAGAGGATGAGAGGTGACCTGATAGAGGTGTATAAGATGATGAGAGGCATTGATCGTGTGGATAGTCAGAGGCTTTTCCCCAGGGCTGAAATGGCTAACACGAGAGGACACAGTTTTAAGGTGCTTGGAAGTAGGTACAGAAGAAATGTCAGGGGTAAGTTTTTTCACACAGAGAGTGGCGAGTGCGTGGAATGGGCTGCTGGCGTTGGTGGTGGTGGTGGATATGATAGGGTCTTTTACAGATTCCTGGACAGTTACATGGAACTCATAAAAATAGAGAGCTGTGGGTAACCCTAGGTAATTTCTAAGGTAAGGACATGTTCGGCACAGCTTTGTGGGCTGAAGGGCCTGTATTATGCAGTAGGTTTTCTATGTTTCTATGATATTTCTTATCAAGTTCAAGTTATTGACATTCAGCTGTATACATGTATACCGACAAATGAAATAATGTTCTTCTGGACCAAAGAACATAGAAATCTACAGCACATTACAGGCCCTTCGGCCCACAATGTTGTGCCGACCCTGTAACTTACTCTAGAAACTGCCTAGAATTACCCTAACGCATAGGCCTCTATTTTCTAAGCTCCATGTAGCTATCTAAGAGTCTCTTAAAAAGACCCTATTGTATCCACCTCCTCCACCTTCGCTGGCAATGCATTCCATGCACCACCAGTCTCTTTGAGAAACGTACCTCTGACATCCCCCTTGTACCTACCTTCAAGCACCCTAAAACTATGCTCCCTCGTGTTTGCCCTTTCAGCCCTGGGGCAAAAGCCTCTGGCTATCCACACTTTAATGTCTCTCATCAGGTCACCTCTCGTCCCCTGTCACTCCAAGGAGAAAAGGCCAAGTTCACTCAACTTATTCTCATAAGGCATGTTCTCCAATCCAGGCAACATCCTTGTAAATCTCCTCTGTACTCTCTCTATAGTATACACATCCTTCCTGTAGTGAGGTGACCAGAACTGAATGCAGTACTCCAACAGTGGTCTAACTAAAGCCTTGTATAGCTGGAACATTACCCCGCGGCTCTTGAACTCAATCCCACGGTTGATAAAGGCCACCACCCCATACACCTTCTTAACAACACTATCACCTTGTGCAGCTGCTTTGAGTTTTCTATGGATACAGATCCCAAGATCTGTCTGATCCTCCACACGAGCAAGAGCCTTCAAATTTGACCTACCAAAATGACCCACTTCACACTTATCTGGGTTGAACTCCACCTGCCACTTCTCAGCCCAGTTTTACATCCTATCAATGTTGTACTGTAAACTATGACAATAGTCCAGCCTATCCACAACACCCCCAACTTTTGTGTAATCAGCAAATTTGCTAACCCTTCCCTCCACTTCCTCATCCATGTCATTAATAAAAATCACAAAGAGTAGTGTTCCCAGAACAGATCCCTGCAGAGAATCACTGGTAACTGACCTCCATGCAGAATATGAACAATCTACAACCACTTTTTGCCTTCTGTGGGCAAAGCCAATTCTGGATCCACAAAGCAAGGTCTCCTTGGATCCCATGCCTCCTTACTTTCTGAAGGAGCCTGACATAGGGAACCCTAACAAATGCCTCACTGAAATCCAGATACACTACATCCACTGCTCTACCTTCATCAATGTGTTTTCTTACATTCTCAAAGAATTCAATCAGGCTCTTAAGACACAATGTGCCCTTGACAAAGCCACGTTGACTATCCCGAATCAGACTATGTTTCTCCAAATGATGATAAATCTTGCCTCTCAGGATCTTCTCCAACAACTTGCCCTCCACTGAAGTAAGACCCACTGGTTTATAATTTTCATAATTTTCTGAGTTATCTCTACTGCCTTTCTTAAACAAGGGAACAATGTTTGCAACACCGTACATATAACTCGCACACAGCTCATAAAATATTATTACCACTAATGAGTTTACAGGCAATAAAATGAATTCCAAATGATTGACACTTACCATGCGGTGCATTTAGAATACACATTAAAAAATAAACAGTATAGTGCTACTGGTGCATCATACGTGGTGAGACCTGGGTGTTGGGAGGGAGTTCAGAGGTCTCGTGGCCTGGGGGAAGAAGCTATTTCCCATCCTAACATTCCTTGCCCTGATGCTGTGGTACATCCTTGCTGAAGGTAGAGAATCAAAGAGATTGTGGGATGGATGGGAAAGATCCCTGACAATGCTAAGCGCATATGTAGCAAATTGGTTAATTCATTGGTTTACATCCAGTGAATGGGATATAGAAAGTGCAGTCACAGGAAGGAAGGGAGTACTGGAACTGGTGTACTTTATTACACAGAGTGTAACTTAATTGCAGGGCTGTGGTCCTTTGGATTATATGAGGACACAGGTGCAGCTGACATAACATAGATAAAGATCTGAGCGGAATTCCTGTATGCCGAGGTGTTAATCATACTTAAACATACTTATTACAACACAAGAGTGTGGCCATTCAGTCCATCAAATCCATGACAACTCCATGCAGAGCAAGTACAGCAGTCCAGTTCCTCTACACCTGACTCACCTTTACCTTTGAAACTTATACTCTTCTATGTCTTCATTGCTTTAGTACCTACCTGCACGAGGGGTAATTGACTGTAGCTAATTAACATATCAGCACACCTTTGGGATGTGTGATCATCTGCGGGAGACAGGCACTGGGAGAGATCCGTGCAGGTCATGATCTTTAATCCACATGCTGACCGGGAAACTCTCCAAATTTCAGCTTCAGCCTAGAATCAAGACCACTCCAACCATGGGCATTGACGTAAAGTAATGTCCCAGGTCATTCTTGACTTCTTCAGCATTGCCTTTGGCCCACTGCAGAAAAAAAGTGTTTGAAAACCAAAAGCTCAAATCTGGCACAAAGTTCACGGTCAACCAAACAACAACGAGCTCCATAGTCCTGTATGCTTTGGAAACATTAAATACCTCATCAAAGCTGACTGAATTTATAAAATAGTTGGCATGCAGGTTCAGCAAGTCACTAGGAAGATAACTGGCATATTGGCTTGTCTTTTTGACGAGGATTGAAGGATTTTCACAATTATACAGGCTGTTGGTGAGGCCATGCCTGGAGTTTCATTCTATTGAAGAAAGGATGTACAGGCATTGGAGGAAGCTCCTGTGCACTAAGTTCTATGCTATAATCTACATCATTATGATATTGCAATCACAATGCAGTGTGTAATGATTTGATCTGTATAAACAAGATGCAAGACAAGATTTTCACTGTATCTTGGTACATGTGGCAAAAATAAACCAATACCATTACCAATGACCGATGTAAGCTCTATGTTCTGTTCCGAGTCTATCGCAGGAAGAGAATACCAGGTGAGCCAAGGAAACACCTCAAGGATATGGCCAAAGTCTTCGTGAAGATGTGCAGCAGGCCATGTTATTCTTGGCAATCGCTGGCTCACAAAGTGGAGAAGTTACATTCAGTCTGCTATTGAGAGCATTGAATCCATGAATCGGAGGCACAGAGAAAGAGTGAAGCAGCTCACAGGCAATCTGACCATGCACCTCCTGCTCCGTCTGTTCCCATCTTGGCCCCATTAGTCACCACAGAACTGTTGTCACCCCCCAAACGCAAAGAGGATTACAACAATAACTACAGTTCAGAAGTAACCTAAAAGCATCAAAGAACATTTCTCTAACAAAGTCAGCTTTTGTGATGTGGCGTGTAGCCCTTTAAGAATATGACCACGTGGCTCAGCATTGTTATGCTGCTCTGGTTGAATGGGATGGAGCCAGTTGGAATGCCTGCTGGTGAGCAGGCAGAAATGTTCTCTTCCTCCCCCACCCCCTTTCTTCTCTGTATGTTGCTTCGTTGAAAACATTTGGTTAGTTTAACGTACAAGTGATCTTCCAGAATCTTAGAGAGTGATGTTGATGCAATCTGGAGTTCATGAGTTGTTGCTAGAGAAATTGAACTTTTTTTTCCCCTTTGGGGGAAAGTCAACCAATCAGCATCAGTAACTCATTCTTCATATCTGTAGCTGTAAAAGTTGAAGAAGGACCTTGCCAATTGTTGTGCAGTTACAGCTAGCTCAGGTTCCTTCCCCTTTGCCTGTCTTCATCAACAAAACCAACTTTAGCATTTACATCTAGTCCAGGTTCCCTGCTTTTTGCCTGTTCTCATCAACAATACCAACTTTACACTCTGGGGGAACATTGGTTTTCCTTCCCAGCTTTGTCTTAAAGGTTGCCCTCTCATGGCCGAGATTGTATGCCATCTAAAACATTAAACTCACTCTATCCTGGGTCAGCAAAGTATCCAACACACTCTGCTCCTGTCCAATGAGTTATCCTACAGTGCTCTGGATTGAACTATCATTAGTTGCCCTGTTCTATTCTGTTTAACAGTTGGTTACTGGCCCCAGTTCATGCTCTCTTCTCATTGCTGTCATCAAGAAGAAGGGATAGTAGCCTCAGGACTCACACCACCAGTTTCAGGAACAGTTATTTACCCCTCAACAATCAGGCTCTTGAACCAGAGGGGATAACTTCACACAACTTCACTTGCCCCATCATTTAAATGTTCCCATAGCCTATGGACTCACTTGCAAGGATTCTGTATTTCATGTTCTTGCTGTTTATTGCTTGTTTATTTATTATTATTCATTTCTTTTCTTCTTGTATTTGCACAGTTTGTGGTCTTTTGCACACTGGTTGAACTGCTAAGTTTGTGATTAAAGGTTAAGATATTAAGAGGAATATATAGAGTGGACAACCAGCTCCTCTTCCCCAGGACACCACTATTCAATACAAGAGGACATGGCTTTAAGGTAAGGGGTGGGAAGTTCAAGGGGGATATTAGAGGAAAGTTTTTCACTCAGAGAGTGGTTGGTGTGTGGAATACACTGCCTGAATCTGTGGTGGATACAGATACACTAGTGAAATTTAAGAGACTACTAGACAGGTATATGGAGGAATTTAAGGTGGGGCTTATATGGGACATAGGGTTTAAGGGTCAGCACAACATTGTGGGCTGAAGGGCCTGTACTGTGCTGTATTGTTCAATGTTTCTATGTTTTTATTATGGATTTATTGAGCATGCCCACAAGAAAATGAATCTCAGGGTTGTATATAGCGACATATATGTGCTTTACTAATAAATTCACTTTGAACTTTGTTTATTTTGCTGCTTGTGTTGTTTGTCTGAGCATCGTGGGCATGCCATAGGTGGTTGCACTTGCAGACTGCCCCCAGCCCATCCTTACATAGTGTTGGTTGTTATTGCAAACACCGCATTCCACTGTGATAAGCCAAGAATCTGAATCTGAATCACAATGAGGCAGCCACTCCCCGCTGAACATCGATGGCTCCTCGGTACAGATCGTAAAGAGCACCAAATTTCTTGGTGTTCACCTGATGGAGAATCTCACCTGGTCCCTCAACATCAGCTCCATAGCAAAGAAAGCCCAGCAGTGTCTCTACTTTCTGTGAAGGCTGAGAAAAGTCCATCTCCCACCCCTCATCCTCACCACATTCTACAGGGGTTGTATTGAAAGCATCCCAAGCAGCTGCATCACTGCCTGGTTCAGAAATTGCACCATGTTGGATCGTAAGACCCTGCAGCGGATAGTGAGGTCAGCTGAGAAGATCATTGGGGTCTTTCTTCCAGCCATCATGGACATTTACACTATACGCTGCATCTGCAAAGCAAACAGCATTACGAAGGACCCCACGCACCCCTCATACAATCTCTTCTCCCTCCTGTCGTCTGGGAAAAGGCACCAAAGCATTCGGGCTCTCACGACCAGACTATGTAACAGTTTCTTCCCCCAAGCCATCAGACTCCTCAATACCCAAAGCCTGGACTGACACCTTGCCCTACTGTCCTGTTTATTATTTATTGTAATGCCTGCACTGTTTTTATGCACTTTATGCTGTCCAGTTTAGGTCTGTAGTCTAGTGCAGCTTTCTCTGTGTTTTTTTTTACATAGTTCAGTCTAGTTTTTGTACTGCGTCATGCAACACCATGGTCCTGAAAAATGTTGTCTCATTTTTACTATGTATTGTACCAGCAGTTATGGTCGAAATGACAAATAACTTGACTTGACTTGACATAAGAAGCCCAATAGATATTGCATAGACTTCTTCACCATTGATAGTTTCTAAAGCAGGTGCTGCCTCAACAAGGCAGACCTATTATCTAAAAGCCCATGCCATCTTCTCGTATCTACCATGAAACAGGAGGTACAGAAGCCTGAAGTCCCATACCAACAGGTACTTCTATTTAACTGTTTGGTTCTTGAACTCACTAACACACAGGTCAGGTCAGGGCAGCATCTATGAAAAAGAGTAAACTGGCGATGTTTACACTGAACAGTCCTGAAGAAGGGTCTCAGGCTGAAACGTCGACTACTTACTCTTTTCCCACAGATGCCACCTGACCTGCTGAGTTCCTCCAGCATTTTGTGTGTGTGTGTTGCTCGACTTCATTACAGCAACAGCACGGCCACTTTGAACACTTTGCACTGCAATTCATTCTAATTGTGTTCCTTCTTCTACAATTTTATAACTTGTGTTTACTTTTTGCCTTTCTTATAAATGCTGCTTCTATGATGCTCTGAGCTGGTGTTGCTGCCGTAGAAAAGTTTTATCATTGCACCTGGGCCTATGTGTATTTGTTCATATGATATCAAACTGAACTCTGACTTTGATGTTGGACTCGAACTCTATTCTGCATGAAAATCAGTTGGCCTAACTTGCTTCATTCTCCACGGTATTTTGATGCCTTATCCTGCCTGGCAATTGTTCCTTTATTGTGCATTGGCCTACTGTGCTGTGCCATGATAGATGATAGAAAAATTATTTGAAGCTGGGAATGTGGATTGAAGTAATAAGTACATCTAACTCATTGCCTCCCCATCAGTTTCCCCTTTTCCCATCAGTTACAAGAAATTAGTTCTGATGTGGCTTTTTATATGCATTTTAATTATTTACAGACTGTAAGTTGGAAAGGTCTAGTGAGCCCAATAGAACAAGGGATGAGACATAAAGGAAACTGGAGCATTCCCACTGATATTTGCTCATCTCCTTCCCACTGTCAGCTTCAGTAAATGGTGAAAGGCTTTATACCAGACAGAGAATGAACAGGAAGGCAAAGCTGGAGCACTTCAGCAGCATTGTACATAGCTTGAGGATTAAACGATTGATGTCAGTGATAGAGCGAAGCACACATATTGACAGTGCAGAAGTGCGGCTTCGAGCTGACGCCAAGTGGCAAGAGACAATGTGGTGCAGCATATGGAGAGCCTTGTTAACCTAGGGAATCTCATGGGAAGAGACTTATAAGGTAGGTTTACAACTGGGGTGCAGTGGAAGATGTGGGACTTCTACCAAAACACTAAATCAAGTAGGAAATATATTGCACGGTCAGCTTAGCTTCGTGGAAAAGGTGCCATTAAACCGGAAAAAGTGCAGAATAAGTTTACCAGGATGTTGCTAAGGCTCAAAAGACCAACATGTGGAGAGATTTTAGCGACTTTGATCCTTGGACCATTGAGAAATGAGAGGCGTGTTATATCAAGTCGGAGCATAGATAGGATGAGTGCAAACTATCTTTTTACTGCAGGTTTGGGGAATCAAGAACTAAGCAGTATACACTAGGGTTACAGTGGGAGGAGAGAGATTTATTAGAAACTTGAGGGGCAAATTTGTCACCCTAATGTATGGATTGAACTGTTGGAGGAAGTGCTTGAATCAGACACAATAACCACATTTGAAAAGACTTTTGGATAGCCCCAAGGATAGGAAGGGTTTAGAGCAAATGGCACTAGCTGAGAACAGCACACATCAGCGATAGGAGCCCCTCCCTACGTCACAATGGGGTTTCTGTAATGAGAGCCCCAGTCAGCTGATTGCTAAGTATATAAAGGCCAACCATTCAGAGGGCGCACCACAAACTAACTGGGCATTGATGATGTCTCCTTTTACGGTGATGAAACATTTGAAAATGGATTGCCAACATCCAAGAACAACTCAACCCAACCTTCAAACACCCGAGCTACACATTTCCCAAGTTATTCCCGACAAGAGATTGTGGAGCGCTAGATATCTGGATACCAGGTGCTGGAGGAACTCGGCAGGCTTGGACGGAAATGAACCGTCAGCGTTTCACTCTGACACCCTCCATCAAGACTGGATAGAGAGAATACGTAAAAAGGGTGGGTGAAGGGGAAGAGCATGAGATGTCAGGTAGTAGGTGAATCCAGGTGTGGCAGAAAAGTTCGATGGATGGTGGACGGGAGGAAATAGGAATGACGTGAGAAGCTGGGAGGTGATAGGTGGATGGGGATAAGGGCTGAACAAGATGGAAACTGACAGGAGCGGACAGTAGACCATGAAATAAAGGAAAAGAGGTGGGGAGCTAGATGGAGGAAGGAATTGGTGCTGGGCAGGTTGTGAAATGGGAGAGGAGAAAGAGAAAATGATACTGAGGCAGAGGGATGAGGGAAAACAAAATTGGTTGGCATCTTGTTCAGCATAGACCAGGTGGGCCGAATGGCCTGTTTAATTATCATCTATTAGCCTTTCTACCCAGCTGCCCAGAATTCCCACCAAACAAACGGCACATGCCCTGGCAATTATGGTCCTTCAGCCCACTGAGTCCACACAGGCCACCAATCCAACATGAATCCCATTTCTTATTCTCTCCACATTCACCTCACGTTCTCGCTGTCACAACCACAGATTCGGCAGCGCAGTAGATACGGCAACTGTGCTTGTGAATATGCACGTTAGCTAATTATTATTTCATTGTGATTGAATTTAACACCTTACCTGTCGTCGTAGCGCTCGTTGAGACTTGGACACAGCAACGCTTCATTGCCAGTATTCCGCTTTGCCTGAGAAATTGGACTGTCGAGTCAACTAACTCTGAAGACTAGTGTCGTGAAATATCAACCCACTGAAGTGTCTCATTCTGCACTTGGGACATACCGAACTGATGACACTCTCTGAATGTAGAGAAGACTGAAGTCGTACATTCAACATTTTAGGAGCAGCTTCTTCCCCTCTGTCATCAGGGCTCCAAACAGCTCATGAACATTACCTCTCTATTTTACTGACTTTTTGAACTATTTATCCATCTGTCCATCTATCTACCTAACTACTTGTGTTGTGTGGATCTACTTCTTTTAGAGCAACGACAGCCTCCCCACCCCAGCACTATGTGTTGATCTATTGTCCACACATGCACATTTTTCTCTCTCTCTCTCACTCTCGCTGCAACGTGAGTACACCAGTTAAAGCCATCTCCCGCGTGCATGCTTTTATTTAATTGATACATTAATCGTGCACAGACACAACAAATTGGCGATGAGTAGGGACCTGTATGTCAGAGAATATCACCAACAGTTACGGGACGAAACAGCGAGAGTTAAACAGCACGAGAAGGCCATCACAGATGCTAACAAATGCTTGAGTACAGTGCAGAGGAACAGTGAAAGGCACGCTGAATTTAAAGTGAAAATAACGTGCCAATGCCGTCAGTCAGGAAAGTTTGTAAATTTGATAGAGCTAATGAAGGCTGGGTGTCATATACTGAGAGATTTGAACTGTATTCAAACACAGACAACGTAGAGGAGCAAAGGAAAGCCCCTGCAATGCTTAGCTTACTGGGTGAAAGGAAGTACTGTCTCTTATGCAACCTAGTAACCTCTGAAAAGCCAGAAAGCAAGACACTCAATGAAATCGCTGCAATTTTCCGAAATCACTTAAGCTCTAAACTGCTGGCAATAGCTGAGAGATTTAGATTTTACAAAAGGAACCAGTCAAAAGATAAAAGCATTTCTGAATACACAGCAGAACTGTGCAAACCTTCCCAGTACTGTGACTTTAGAGATGGACTTCCTGATGCATTAAGGGACAGGCTTGTATATGGCACGCATAGTCAAAGCACTCAAACGAGGCTACCGTCAGAAAGAGACCTAACCTTAGAACGGGCATTGACTATTGCAATATAGTTAGAGACTGTAGCAAAGGATACATTTGAACTACAGAAAAGGAAATTAGAATGTGAAATGCACAAAGTGTCCCTAAATGGTGCAAAAAGCCAAAAATGTTATTGATGTGGCAAAGCCTCCCATGATGCAGATGAAAGAAAGTCTGCAGGATGTGTCACAGGCAAGGTTGTACAGAGACAGAGTGCAAGGCGGACAAAAAGCACAATCATGTGAAAAGTCTCAAACACAAAACTAAGCAAATGCACAGAATTAACTAATGTAAAAGAGAATCAGACAACATTGGGTCCAACAAAGGTGAGCTGTCATACCTAGAACTGCATAATGTTTGCAAAGCAGATCACTGGCGGCGGTGGTGGAGGTGGAAACAATGGGGTCTTTTAAGAGACTCCTGGATAGGTAAAATAAGAGGTCTATGGGTAAGCCTAGGTCGTTCTGAGGTAAGGACATGTTCGTCACAGCTTTGTGGGCCAAAGGGTCTGTATTGTGCTGCAGGTTTTCAATGTTTCTACAATAGATGTGGCTGGTGTAAAACTGAAAATGGAGCTGGATGCAGAGTCAGATTAGTCCATAATTCTAGAGACTGACTAGAACAGACTCTTCTCTAAGATACCATTAAAGAAGACCTCAGTGATGCTAAAGACCTACACAGGTGTAAAGGGTCCCCCAGACCAAACTGAATGTATGGAGGCCAAACACAGGAGTTCAAGCTTTACGTATTGAAAAGTGGAGGGCCAGCACTTTTTGGATGTGAATGGTGGAGAAAAATTCACATTATCAACGCTCTCAGTGTGGCATCAACAGACAACAGCAGCCCAAATGGTAGCACTAACCAGGGACTGGCACAGCTGCTTAATGCTAATGAGAAGGTGTTTGAGAAGGGTATTAGTAAATTCAAAGGCATGAAGACCAGAATTGAAACAGCAGTACTGAGATTCCGTAAAGCATGTCCAGAGCCTTATGCACTACGTTTCAAAGTGGATACTGAACTGCAGACTTGAAGGGGGCCTGGAATTCTTTCTAGGATTGAGTGATGTGATTAGGCTGCTGTCATTGTCCTGGTGATCGAGAAAGGAAGGCCTTCACATTCACATAGGTGGGGAATTCAAGATGAGCAGCAACCCAATGTTGAGAACTATGCAGTATCCCCTGCTACAAATAGAAGATACTTTTGCATCTTTGGCAGGTTGGGAGAGGTTTTCAAAGATTGACTTGTCACAAGCCCATCTGCAAATGGAGACTGAGGAGTCAAGAAGGAAGTTCCTCACAATCAACACTCACAAGGGACTGTTCCAGTAAAATAGTCTCATCTTTGGCATCGTATCAGCTCCAGCAATTTGGCAAAGAGCGATGGACCAGGTGCTCCAAGGCATCCCAGGGACACAATGGCAGCTTTGTGACTGGAAAAATGATGTAGACCACCTCCCAAACTTTGGTAAAGTGTTTACCAGGCTGAGTGAGTAAGATCTGTGCTCAAATTTAATTTTTCAAGAATGAAATCTCATGACAGGCATGGGTTACATAAGTCACAAGAGAAGACTGAGCAGTGCTACAGGCACCCAAACTGGAAAATGTGTCACAACCCAGGTCATACTTGGGCCTTGTACTACCAGTGTCCCCCAAACTTTGCTACAGTGCTGCATCCATTGAATGCACTGTTACAGACAGGAGCAAAGTGGAATGGTAAGAAAGATGTGAAAGAGCATTCAAAGAAACAAAGAGACTAATAACATCAGATGAACTGCTCGCCCATTATGGCCCATCCCTGCCCATCAGACCAGCATGCGATATGTCCCCTTAAGGCACTGGTGCCATTTTGTTACATATTACAAAAGATGGATCTGAACACCCGATTGTATTTGTTTCAAGATCGCTGATGAGCGCAGAACGCAACTACGCACAGACCGACCGAGAGGACCTTAGTCTAGTATGGGGAATAAAGAAGTTCCGCCACAACCTCTAAGGACAAAAGTTTGTGCTAGTGACAGATAACCAGCCCTTGTGTCCACTTTCAATCCCAGGAAGGGAATTCTAGTGATGACTGCTACCCAGGTACTATTCCTAGGAACCCACATAATGGTACCAAACGACACAGCAATGCTGATGGCTTGTCACGTCTTCCACTGCTGGCAACTGAAGAAGAAAAGTCTTCATACTGTGACCCAGCAGAAGTGTTCCACACCGCACTGGTGGACCAGTTGCCGATAACAATTTCCGAACTACAAAGGGAAAGAAAGAATGACCCAACGTTGTCAAAAGTCTATGACATCACCACGCAAGGATGACCAGTTCACGGTAATCCTCTGTTTCCAGGGTTCTCAGCGAGATGAGACCAACTGTCAGTATGTCAAAGAATGCTGATGTGTGGATCTCGTGTTGTGGTTCCCTCTAAACTGCACAGCAGAGTGTTAGAGAATCTGCGTGGACACCTAGGTACAGTCAAGATGAAGAGTCTTGTTCAGATCTAGGGGTGATGACCAGGAATATATAGACAGATTGAACACATAACCATAAGCTGTTTGGAATGCCAAAAAGTTCAAAATGCTTTCCTACCGGAGCCATTACACCTATAGGAGTGGCTGTCTTCACCATGGCAACAGTACACGTTGACCTTCCTGACCGTGTTTCTGATTGCTGGGGACGCTCATTCAAAGTGGCTGCAGGTTATACCAATGAAGTCAACCACCAGAGCAACGACTGTCTCCACTCTGAAGCCTATCTTTGCCAGAAATTGCTTGCCGGACAAATTGTGACAACGGACCACAATACACGCAGGAAGAATTCCGAATGTTCATGAAGAAAAATGGCATCTGACAGTCCAAGCCAGATCCTCACCACCCAGCAGTGAATGGGTTAGCTGAAAGGTTTATTCAAACTTTCAAGAAGACCATTAAAGTGATGAAAGAGGAGGGCATTTCTCCACAGCACAAGGTGGACAACTTCCTTTTTGTGTATCGGAACTCTGTTCATGTGATGACAGATTAAACACTGGCAATGCTGTTCATGAGCAGGGATCTTGCATAGAAACCAGATCTATGGGGGGAAGTGCAGAATGAACAGTTCAGCCAGTTGCCAAGTGATACAGCAAAGAGCTTTGACATTGGACAGGATTACCAGGAAGACAAGTGGACACCCGGTAGGACAGCAACAAGAACTGGAACATTGATGTACACAGTGGATGTTGGAGAACAGACATAGCGATGTCATGTGGACCAGCTACAGGATACTCAACCGAAGTACACATCCGAGTCGGACAACAAGACGAACACATCACCAGACTTACCTCTCAATGATGATCATGTCATTGACAGCAATATGACACAGGAAACTGAAGATGTTGTCTTAGATAAGACACCTACCAGAGCCGAGACCACTTCACAGGCCCAGAGGCGCAACAAGAACGTTATCATTGACAAGGCACCTGCCAAACCTGATGCCACTCCACAGGTCTAGAGGCGCTATCCTGAAAGAAACAGTGCAACACCCAAAAGACTGAATCTTTTGAACTGTGAAGTTAATTATGGACTGTTAGTGTGAAAGCATGTTTATTTGGAATATGGGTTTATGAAAGGGAAATTGAATGTTTTCTACACATGCAGTTTTACGTTGCATTAATCTAAGGGGGGGGAGGAGGTGAATGGATCTATTTCTTTTAAAGCGTTGACAACCCCCCCCCCCCAGCAGTACGTAGTGATCTGTTGTCTGTGCATGTGCTATTGTTTTCTCTCACTCTCGCTGCAATGTGAATACACCAGTTAAAGCCATCTCCCGCGTGTGTGCTTTTACTTAATATATACGTAGCTATGCACAGTCACAACACTATCCATCTATCTGTCTATCCAGATATCCACCTATTTTGCTCTATTGATAATATTTTTTTATTATGCATTATACTGTACTGCTACTATAAAACGACAAATTTCACAACACACGTCAGTGATATTAAACCTGATTTTGATCCAGATACTTCCTGCTGGCTTTCCACATTATTGCCTCCCTGCACTGCACGTTCACCGTAACTGTCCCACCCTCAGCCTGGCAGTTCAGCAACACCACGGCCTCTTGGGTCACACCACACAAACTGACTCCTTTGTTTCTTCTAGTCGTGCTCCTTCTTGTAAAAGTCGGGTGCCATTTATGTTTTCTGTCATTTCTGCTTTTCTTGTAAATACGATGCCGTATGCCTGTGACTCTGCTGAAAATAACTTTTTCAATGTATGTGTGCTTGCGCATATGATAGTAAGTTTGACTTTGTAAGCGTAACACTGCATTCTCCAACCTGTCATTGAGTTTCCCTTGCACTACCTCGACGCACTGCCAGTGTGAGATGGTCGGAATGCTTTGTTGTGAAAAACAGTCTGCTTCACTGTACCTCAGAACATGGGATCATTTTAAACCAATTACCAAATGCAGTTACAATCCCATTAACTCGCTCGAGACTCTACCACTCACTACGTGCAGTGTGCAGTGGCCAATTCACCTGCCAATCCACACTTCTTTGGGAGATGGGCACCCGCTCAGTTACAGGGAGAAAGAGCACACTGAAAGTAGCTGGGTTCAGTAACAAACCAGGGTCCCTGGCACTTCCAGTGATACTGCTGGCCTGGCACTCCCCTTTCAAATTCAGAACCAGTTGAAGATCAGTTCAGATCAAGGGCCTCCCCTGCCTGCTGGCTTTCTGAGTCCTTTGAGAGACTAAGGCTGCAACCTGTGTGTATTTTTGAAAACCATTAGGGCTGGGGAACAGAAAACTGGCGCGCGAGTACAGAAGGAAAATGCCTTATGAACAAAGTCATAGGGAAGCATAGCATAGAAACAGGACATTCGGCCCATCTAATCCATGGTGAAACCCTTTAACCTGCCTATACCCGTCGACCTGCACCGGGACCGTAGCCCTCCATACCCCTACCATCCATGTACCTATCCAAACTTCGCTTAAATGTTGAAATCGAGCTCACATGCACCACTTGCGCTGGCAGGCTGTTCCACACCCTCAATACCTTCTGAGTGAGGAAGTTTCCCCTTATGTTTCCCATAAACTTTTCAGCTTTCACCCTTAACCTATGGTTGCGGTCCCACCCAACCTCACTGGAAGAAGCCTGCTTACAATTACCCTATCTAGACTCCTCATAATTTTGTATTCCTCTTTCAAATCTCCTCTCAGTCCTCTAAGTGCTAAAGAATACAGTCCTAACCGATTCTATCTTCCCTTACAACTCAGTTCCTTCAGACCCAGCGCCATCCTCTAAATGTTCCCTGTACTCTTTCCACCTTATTGACATCTTTCCTGTAGGTAGATAACCTGAACTGCACAAAATTATCCAAATTAAGCCTCACAAACATCTTATACAGCTTCAACATAACATCCCATCTCCTGTACTCAATACTTTGATTCATGGAGGCCAGTGTGCCAAAAGCTTTCTTTACAACCCTATCCACAGAGCTAGGGTGGATCTTCTCCCAGCCCATCTGCGAGACAGTTTAAATTCTTCTTCTCCCTAATAACTCTTTTTTCTTTTTTAAGGTAGCTGGGGTCATGTCGGAGTCCAGCTGCAGTCAAACTGTGGTTCTTCACAGCGAAGGGTTCCTGTTCTCGGAGCTCGCCGATCGACTGCGCTTCGACGTCTCCAGGAAGATGTGCGCCTTCGGGGTGTGGCCTAGTGCAGCCCTGTGGACCATTTCTTGAGGGTGTTGCCAACTGAAGCGTCGCAGGAGATCAGAACTTCGATTCACGGGGTGCGGCTGTCAGAGGCCTCTGCACTCATGCGATTGCGCTCTCCGCGTCTCGATACTCAGTGAAGGTTTGCTGCCAATTCTCGAGTCGTGGGAATCTCAAAATAAGAGCATCACTGCAGACTGTAACATCGAAACAGCGAGCTGATCATCTCCCCTCTCACAGTAGAAGGAGTGATATCTCTTTCTCCCTTGTGTGTGTGTGTGTGTGTGTGTGTGTGTGTGAGAGAGAGAGAGAGAGAGGAGAGAGGGAGAGAGAGAGAGAGAGGAGAGGGGGGGAGAGAGAGAGGGGGAGAGAGAGAGAGGAGAGAGGAGAGAGAGAGAGAGAGAGAGAGGAGAGAGAGAGAGAGGAGAGGGGGGAGAGAGAGAGAGAGGGAGAGCGGAGGGAGAGCAGAGGGAGGGAGAGAGAGAGAGAGAGAGAGGAGAGAGAGAGAGAGAGAGATGAGAGAGAGAGGAGAGGAGAGAGAGAGAAGAGAGAGAGAGAGCGGCCTGACATGTTGAACTGTTTGGTGGACAGTGGTTTTCAATGGGCCTTGTCGATACATGGTCTCTCTTTGGGGAATTTGATGTTGCTTGTATGGTGGGTTGTGGCGGTGCTGATGCCTTCTGCTGGAATAAGATGGGGGAAGGGGAGGGGGAGGGTTGATGCTTCGCTGCTGCTTGTGCATGGAAGGGGGTGGGGGGGGCTTTAGGGTTCTAACATCTTCCTGTCATTCATCCTTTGGGGTATTTCTTGTTTCGTGGCTGTCTGAGGAGAGTAAGAATTTCAGGTAGAATACTGTATACATTCTCCGATATTAAATTGAACCATTGAACCATTGAACCTGCGACTGAAGGGAAGTGTTGGAGCTGATTAGAAGAAACCTCATTTGATGTCAAAATTTGTTCTTCAGGCAGTCCTCACTTGAAATGTAATATACTTCATTCCTCTGAAGAAAATGACAACACAACAGCAGAAGTCTAGAATAGAAACACTTTTGTGTTGGATACAGTGCCTCAAAGCACTGGGTGGGTTAATTAAATGAGCAGTCTGCTCCGGCTGAACTGTGAGTTGATCAGGAAGTGAGGCAGCAGGGAATTGTAAGACTCTGAACTGTGGGTAACTCAGTGCCCTGGGACACTGTGGTCGGACTTTAGGCTCCTGATAGAGGAGACACGGCCTAAGTTATTTAATAATAAGAAATGAGTCTTGGGTTAGAACTGAGTGGGTGGCTGAATATTCTCCCTGCCAGACATGCAATACACTTGACATCAAGAGACAGCTATGAGAAATGCCTCAAGGAATCCAGCCATTCGGTCCATCGAGTCTTCACTGACCATTAAACTATGCTTACTATTAATCCTACGCTAGTCACTAGTCCTGTTGTATTAGCCTCTGCGCTCCCTGGATTCTACTAATCAGCCACACTAGGGCTAACTTACAGTAACCTAGCAACCCAAATGTCCCTGCAATGTGGGAAGAAACTGGAGGAAGGAGAATTTGGGGAGGGGGCTAGAGGGAAAGTAGCCCACATGGTCAGAATCAGAATCGGTATAATATCACTGGCGTATGCCGTCAAATTTGTCAACTTTGTGGTAGCAACACCAATGCAATACATAATAATAGAGAAAAAACTGAATGACAGTAAGCATATATATAAAATAGTTAAATTAAGTAAGTAGTGCTAAGATAGAAATTTTAAAAAGTAGTGAGGTGTGTTCATGGGTTCAGTGTCCATTGAGAAATCGGGTGGCAGGGGTATTAAAGCTGTTCCTGAATCATTGAGTGTGTCCCTTCATACTGCCACCTCCTTGATGGTAGCAAGAGAACAAGGCATGACCCGGGTGATGGGTGTCCTTAATGATGGATGCCACCTTTTGAGGCATTGCTCCTTGAAGATGCCCCTGGGTATTATGGAGACTAGTGCTCATGATAGAGCTGACAAAGTTTTCAACTCTCAGGAGCTTACTTTGCTCCCCGTGCAGTAGCCACCCTCTGGCACCCCCCATACATTACAGTGATGCAGCCGGTTAGAAGGTTTTCCACGCTACATCTGTAGAAATATTTGAATGTTTTTGGAGACATATAGAATTCTCTCCAAACTCCTAATGAAATATAGCCACTGTCTTGCCTTCTTTATAGCTGCATTGATATGTTTTTTCCAGGTTAGATCTTCAGAGATACAGTATTGACACCCAGGAATTTGATGTTGCTCACTCTTTCTACTTCTGATCCCTCTATGAGGACTGGTGCGTGTTCTCTCATCTTACCCTTTCTGAAGTCTACAGTCCAGTTCTGAGGTCTTACTGACGTTGAGTGCCAGGTTGTTGCTACAGCACCATTCAAGTAGCTGATATATCTCACTCCTGTACGTCCTCTCGTCACTGTCTGAAATTCTGCCAACAATGGTTGTATCATCTCAGGGAGAACATGCAAACTCCACCCAGCAGTGGATGTCAGGATTGAACCCAGGAGCTGTTGGTCAGCAGTTCTACCAGCTGTTTCATGTTATAAAGTCAGCCTCTGTGTGAGGGATCCAGAATGAATGTGCTTACACCGATTAGATCTGAGCAGTTTCCCTGACAGACACTCCTGATTCACGCTCTCCATGGCAATAACAGTGCTGGTTCTGTTTATTATGAAAAAATAAAACTGATCTCTATAGAGGGAACTGAAAACAGCCATTTCAACATGGCCATAACAGGTCATTCACTTGAGTACCAGCCTGTGATGATTACATTTGTAATAGGGAGCAAGTTCTTGGTTTTGAACCTTAATCCATTTCTGCTGTTTCAGTATGACTCTATCTATCGAAAAATAGTTGGTAATTCCAAATAACATCAAAAGGACAGCTTACAACATCCTTGCCGCGGCCTACTCCCACACACGTAGGTCACTACGACCCACTTTTGTATTGAGACATTTTCAGCAATATACAGAGGTTGCTTGGAAAGCAGCTGCTGTACCCAGTAATATTGAAGCCACTCACAATACCACAGACCTTTGCAGCACATCCTTAAAAATAAATTAATTGAGCCATAAAGTGTTGGTGGATGGTTACGAAACACCATCTGATATATTAATCAGTAATAGAGCAGAACTTGTCACTATATCAGACCGAGGCTGCATTTTGCAGAGAATGAAGGTCACTTCTTTCATGAGCTCTGGCAGGCTGGTTTCAATTGTCCCTGTGGAAGAAAGGAATTTTCCAGGATCCAGGAGATCTGTGGATAGAACAAAGGAACTCAGGAAATTAGAAATGTGAGTGGTCATTCAGCCCTTCAATACTGGCCCACCATTCAATGTTACTATAGCCGAACAATGATGGCCTCCAGCTCCTCTCCTGTGTCAGTTCTCCATAGTTTTCAGTTGCTTAGTATTTCAATAATTTATTTCCCTCCTCTCTAAACACATCAAGTGATCCTTCCTCTGCTACTTTCTGGAGTAGGCAAGTCCAGGGATTCACCACCCATTGCGGTAAGAAATTCCTGCACATCTCAGTTTTAAATGGCAGACCTGTAATCTTGTACGTACAGCACACCCTCTTGTTCTTGACTCTCCACTAGTGGAAACATCTCAACATCGACTCTGTCATATCCCCTCAGCGTGTGATATATATCTCTACAAGATCTCCCCTCGTTCTTTAAATGCCAAAGAAGATACATCAATGTCTTTAGCTACGAGTGATGTGAAAACTGTCCCATCTCAAACAGTAGCACTGTGAATTGCTTTAGAACTGCTATCCATGCTTGTTTATCCTTTAACTACAGAGATCAAAACTGAACACAATCCTCCAGGTTTGGATAACAGTATCCTGTACAATTGTAACAATACTTACCTATTTCTAAACTCCAAATCCTTTGGCAGAAGGTCCAATATTCCATTTTGTTTATTTATTTTTAGAGCTGCCATTCTTTAGTCGATGCATAAAGAACCTTGAGTGCATCTACCCTGCGTGTGAATGAAAGAAACTGCAGAGTTGCAGACTCAGATCATCACATCGCAGAAACCAATCTCCTTTCTCCAGACTTGCATTCCACAAAATGGCAAACTTCACGGCATTTGCCGTTGATAGGAAACCTGAAACTGATTCTGATTCTGCTTTGGAAAGGCAGCCTGCACAATCAACGTTCAAATTGAATCTATTACCAAAGTACATATGTATCTATCACCCTGAGAAATACAACCCTGAGATTCATTTTCTTGTGGGCATACTCAAAAAATCCAATAACCATAGTAGAATTAATGAAAGACCGCACCCAACAGTGTGGGCAGCCAATGTGCCAAAAAAACAAGAAAGTGTGCAAAAACAAAAAGAAAGGAAATAAATAAATAAACAAAAGAATAAATAAATGGATGAGCAATAAATATTGAGAATGTGAGAGGCAGAGTCCTTGAAATTGAGTCCTTAGATTATGGGAACAGTTCAGTGATGGTGCAAATGAAGTTGAGTGAATTTATCCTCACTGGTTGACGAGCCTGATGGCTGAGGGGTAATAACTGTTCCTGAAACTGCTGGTCTGAGCCCTGAGATTCTAGTACCTTCTTCCCGATGGCAGCAGCGAGATGAGAGTATGTCCCGGGCGGTGGGGGTCCCTGATGATAGATGCTGCTTTCCTGTGCCAACACTCCACGTAGATGTGTTCAGCTCACCCACCCACCCCGAACACTCTCTCTTCTCCCCTCTTCCATAGGGCAGAAGACACAAAAGCCTGCAAGCACACACCACCAGGCTCAAGAACAGCTTCTATCCCACTGTTATCGGACTCCGTAATATCAGAACAATTCTCTTGTACCATAAAATGAATTCTTAACCTCACAATCTACCTCATTATAATCTTGCAATTTATTTTTACCCACACCGCAACTTTTCAGTAGCTATTACACTCTATCCTGCATTGTTATTGTTTTACCGTGTTCTACCTCAGTATAGTATGTAATGATTTGACCTGCATGAACAGTATCCAAGACAGAATTTTCACTGTATTGGTATATTTGACAAGAGTAAACTAATAAACTAGAGGGGCTGAGTAACTAAGGGCAATAAGAAGCAGACAATAAATATGACCTTGTCAGCTGTGTAAGTGGGAAATTTGAAGATGTTATCGCGTTCAATTGGGACTCATGATACACCTGTTGTAGCCATCAGCAGTACCGTGTTCCTCACAGCATGCCGTCAGGAACCCAGTGCTCTGTTGCTCACTCTTAATAGTGGTCACCCAAAGGGAACTGAGAAGTGTTGATTTCAGAGCTGATTTTAACTGCTTCAAAGCTGAACCCAGCGAGGGAAAAAAAAGGTTCACATCAATATTCATTACTTACAACCAGCTTCCGAGCAAAGTGGTGGCATTGTGTTATTAATGAATTGTCAGCGAGACTTGATTCCATCTCCATCACTCTCACAAAAGAAGAGGGCTGTCTCTATAAAAAGGGACTTCTCGCAGTCGGAGGTGAAATGCAAGCATCATGTCACAGAAATCACTTCAATGACAATACACTGCAAATCATCAGACGTAAGTGACATGGCCAGGCACTCTGAACAATGAGGCAGACTCGAAACAACGATGTTTTAACACACTCACACTCGTGCAGATGGAGTGTGGACGTGTGGCTGCAGTATCTAAGTGCTTTGAGAGCTTCTGGCTCCAATTGAAACGTCTGAGGACTATTACATTGAGGAGACACCTTTGACTGAAGGTTTCAAAGCCAGGAAAAGAAAATTACAGTACCTGGCTGCACTCGGGAAGAATGGGCATCAATTTGAAATAAAGGATGTGTTGCAAAGGTGCGTGAATTTTTGAACCTTCTTCTCTATCTCTGTCAGAGATTCAATCCAACAGAGCATCTTTTCTCAGTCTCATGACAACCATTTCACCTTCTCAATGTCACTGAATATCTGTCGCACCACTGGGTTTTGCTGAGGGTCGCATGTCCTTCTGAAGGTGTGGACTTTAAAGATCAGGTGGCAGGCCACAACAGCACACTCAGTGCAAAGGTGTTAATTGTGTGACAGAAGTTTAAAAAGAGTGCACAAGTATTTACAGTGCAAAAAATGGCAAAATAACAAAAATGACAAAAGGGAAACTGCAGTTATACACCATCAGACCTTTAGGAGTACAGTTCCAAAACATCGGTCTGAAGTAATACACCTCACTTTACCACACCCCCCGCTCCCTCTTCACTTACACCAAAATGAACCTTTATTAAGGATCTCCTTACTCCAGGTGAAAAGGGACAGCCGATTCTTTGGAATGTGGAAAATGGGGGGGGGGGGGGGGGTCAGGGAGTTGTTACCATGAGCCTGAATAACTACGCAAAAACAACAACACAGGAATTCGCATCCTCCTTCACAATTGCAAACGTCCACAAGTGCATTCATCACACAAGATCACAATGTCGGCGCGCAGCCGAAATCAGTCCATGGGTAACATTCCCCCAGGAGCCAGCGCTCTTCCCCATCCCCCAAAATGAGCTCTTCCATCGAGCCCGCACTGAGCATGTGCCACCACAACAGGCCCCTCCTCTCAGGCAAACCACCCCCCCCCCCCAGTCAGTCGGGACCCCTCCCTGAAATTGGAAGTAACAATGAACAACACGTGTACCACTGTCCCGGAGGCTGCAAGTACATACAAAAATGTCCATGCTGTGCATTAGCCTATCATGTGCACCCAAAAAGCATAACATCAGTACTCTCAGAGGGGAATTATAAGAACTAGGGGGCTACTGGGGGGGGGGGGGGAAAGGAAGAAATTACTTGTGGCAGGCCTGCTCTGTCACATTATCACAGTTGCAATAAGGCACAGTTATAGAAGCTGAATTAGCCCATCTGGCTCATTGACTCTGCTCCACATACTTGCAGAAGAATGTTTTATCGACACTTTATTAAGTACACCTGTTTGTTAATGCAAATATCTAATCAGCCAATCATGTTGCAGCAAATCAATACATAAAAGCATGCAGACATGGCCATGAGGTTCATGTGTTGTCCCAACATCAGAATAGGGAAGAAAAGTGGCGTAAATGCATTTGACTGTGGAATGATTGTTGGTGCCAGATCGGGTGGTTTGAGTATCTCGGAGACATCTGATCTCCTGAAGTTTTTATGCACAACAGTCTGGAGCTTACAGAAAATTCTGAGAGAAACAGCAAACACCCAGTGCACGGCAGTTCTGTGGGCAAAAACGCCTTGTTAATGAGGGAGGTCGGGGAGAATGGCCAAGCTGACTGGAAGGTGAGAGTAACTCAAGTATCCATGCATTTCAATAGTGATGTGCAGAAGAGCATCGTTGAGCATACAGCATGTGAAACTTTGAAGTGGGTGGACTACAGCATGAGAAGACGGCAGATATATACCCAGTGGGCACTTTGTTATGTACAGGTGCAGCCTAATAAAGTGGCCACTGAGTGCACATCTGGGTATGTTGCAGCCCTCCTGACTCGAAATCACTCTTTCTTTCTGTCGGAATCACTTCCTGTCTGTTACCCTGCTCAGATTTTGCGCCGCAGTTTTTCCCACATATTAGTATATCTGGCCTGCTGAAGGCAACACATTAACACAGACAAGGAAGCACGCTTCCATATGACGATTAGTAATTGGCTTGTTATTCTCACATAGTCGGAGAAACAGTGGAAAAACATTGTTTTCCAGGTCAGTCTGTGTATCAGTGCATCGAGGTGATTAGAGAGGAAGAGTAATGCAGAATATGCTGTTCCAGTACAGGCTAGCATAGATAGATAGATAGATAGATACTTTATTCATCCCCATGGGGAAATTCAACTTTTTTTCCAATGTCCCATACACTTGTTGTAGCAAAAACTAATTACATACAATACTTAACTCAGTAAAAAATATGATATGCATCTAAATCACTATCTCAAAAAGCATTAATAATAGCTTTTAAAAAGTTCTTAAGTCCTGGCGGTAGAATTGTAAAGCCTAATGGCATTGGGGAGTATTGACCTCTTCATCCTGTCTGAGGAGCATTGCATCGATAGTAACCTGTCGCTGAAACTGCTTCTCTGTCTCTGGATGGTGCTATGTAGAGGATGTTCAGAGTTTTCCATAATTGACCGTAGCCTACTCAGCACCCTTCGCTCAGCTACCGATGTTAAACTCTCCAGTACTTTGCCCACGACAGAGCCCGCCTTCCTTACCAGCTTATTAAGACGTGAGGGCGTCCCTCTTCTTAATGCTTCCTCCCCAACACACCACCACAAAGAAGAGGGCGCTCTCTACAACTGACCTATAGAACATCTTCAGCATCTCACTACAGACATTGAATGACGCCAACCTTCTAAGGAAGTACAGTCGACTCTGTGCCTTCCTGCACAAGGCATCTGTGTTGGCAGTCCAGTCTAGCTTCTCGTCTAACTGTACTCCCAGATACTTGTAGGTCTTAACCTGCTCCACACATTCTCCATTAATGATCACTGGCTCCATATGAGGCCTAGATCTCCTAAAGTCCACCACCATCTCCTTGGTCTTGGTGATATTGAGATGCAAGTAGTTTGAGTTGCACCATATCACAAAGTCCTGTATCAGTTTCCTATACTCCTCCTCCTGTCCATTCCTGACACACCCCACTATGGCCGTGTCATCAGCGAACTTCTGCACATGGCAGGACTCCGAGTTATATTGGAAGTCTGATGTGTACAGGGTGAACAGGACCGGAGAGAGTACGGTTCCCTGCGGCGCTCCTGTGCTGCTGACCACCGTGTCAGACCTACAGTCTCCCAACCGCACATACTGAGGTCTATCTGTCAAGTAGTCCACTATCCAATCCACCATGTGAGAGTCTACTCCCATCTCCGTTAGTTTGTGCCTTAAGATCTTGGGCTGGATGGTGTTAAAGGCACTAGAGAAGTCAAGGAATGTAATCCTCACAGCACAACTGACCCCCTCTAGGTGAGAGAGTGATTTGTGCAGCAAATACGTGATAGCATCCTCCACTCCCACCTTCTCCTTATACGCAAACTGAAGAGGATCCTGGGCGTGCCTGGTTTGTGGCCTCAGATTCTGTATTATCAGCCGCTCCATGGTCTTCATAACGTGCGACGTCAAGGCAACAGGTCTGAAGTCATTCAACTCCTTTGGTTGTGGTTTCTTCGGTACCGGGACAATACATGATGTTTTCCACTGTCTGGGTACTCTTCTCTGCTCCAGGCTCATGTTGAAGATGCGCTGTAGTGGTTCTCCCAGCTCAGTCGCACAGGCCCTCAGTAATCGTGGGGAAACTCCATCCGGTCCAGCCGCCTTACTGGTACAGATCTTCCTCAGTTGACCTTCCACCTGTGCAGCCGTAATCCTGGGCGTGGGCAAGGTCTCCTGTGAGTGGCTATTTTCCTGTGAGGGAAGTAAGCCTGGTGTGGATTTCTGCGGTGAGGATGAGATTGAGCTGTCGAACCTGTTGAAGAAGTTGTTCAGCTGGTTCGCTTTCTCCACATCTCCACTTATGTTCGCCCCCCGCTTTGCACCGCATCCGGTGATGATCTTCATCCCATCCCACACCTCCTTCATGCTTTTTTTCTGCAGCTTTTGTTCTAGCTTCCTCCTATACTGCTCCTTTGCCCCCCTTATCTGTACTCTGAGTTCCTTCTGAACTCTTTTAAGCTCCAACCGATCACCATCTTTAAAGGCCCTCTTCTTCTGGTTTAGGAGGCCTTTGATGTGACTAGTGATCCAGGGCTTATTATTGGGATAGCAGCGAACAGTTCTAACAGGGACAACTGCATCCACACAAAAGTTAATATAGTCCGTTGTGCATTCAGTGACCTCCTCAATGCCCCCACAGAGCCCCCCTTGCAGTACATCCCAGTTAGTAGTACCGAAGCAGTCTCTCAGGGCCTGTTCAGCTTCAGGAGTCCACTTTCTAAAAGAGCGTGTGGTAGTGGGATGCCTCATCACAATTGATTTATATCTAGGCTGTAACACACAAATAAGCACAGGGGCATCTGCAGCATTAGCCCATTTGCACTTGTCCTATCAGAGACTTTCCCTTGTTTTACCCACCCTCTGTACTACTGAAAAAAACAGCTTATTTTCTCTTTCTTTCAATTCTAATGAAAAATCTCAGACTTCAAATATTAAACACTTTCCTTTCCACAAATGCTGTCTGATCTGCTAAGTATTTTCCTGTTATTTTTAATTTCTGATTTCCTGCATTTGCAGATTTTTAAAAAAATTTTCGCTTGATCAGGAGCAATGAAAAGAGTTTCTGATGTGTCTGCTCGGCCCATTCCCAGCTCTCTTTCCCAACTAATATTACTGCATAATGGACTAGTTTTCTGACTACTAGAGTATAAAATATTTTGCAGTTATCAAAGAGACATAGAAGGGAACAATTTGAGTGTTTGGGGTTATGGAGGGACTGGTTTATGAGGAGTGATTATGCAAACTGGGCAAATTCCTACCAAGGAAGACAAGGCTACTAAGTGGTACGTTTGCTGCTTCTGGAATTCTGAAAGGAATAGATAAGGTAACCAGGACAAACAACTTCACCTTGCGCTGCCAGATGACATGGAGGTTCACAGTGGGAGAAATTCAAAACTAATCTGCTGAAGTGTATTTCAAGAAGCAAGTGAAGTCTCTAAGATTCGGGTTGCAGAAGGTGGATGAAGTTAGTACAGATCCATTTAAATGCAAATTGTGTGGATTTATTTTTTAAAATGTAGCATTTTGAATGCAGGATATGAGGCAGCATCTTCAGGTGAAAATGGCGACTTATGGCGCCTACATCGACCATATCCTAGAGACAGATTCGAGGACGAGGGAAGTAGAAGATCAAAAGCATTGGCAAATCAGAAAGGAGGAACGTAAATAAAAACTGGTGACGACCTGGAAGTTGCTGTGGGCGGTGAACATAGAGTCAACCTGGATAATTGGATCGGCAGCAGAGAACTTGCACGGCTGGTTAACAGTACGGGTAATGGGGTTGATGCTCCACAAGGGACCAGCACAGACTGATGGGCCAAATGGGCTCCCTGAAGCAAATTTAGGATCTGATGAATCTACCATACTTGTCTAACACTCCATGATCATTGTCTCACCGGCCATTTGAGTCCAGAAGGCAAGTTAAGTACTTCTCCACTGGCACACTCTATAAACCAACTCCTACTCATTGCCTGCGATCATTCACTTGTTGAGGGTTTCCTTAGTATCCTTTGAGTGTTACTCTCATGTGTAGCATCCAGCCATACAACCAATGGACAATATTGCTCTAATTGAGAAGGTTCTTATAGCCAATAATAGCCTTCCTATTCACTGAGTCTTATGCTAATTGATGTAACAGCTCCAATGTCCATTGAGATTTATACAGCCATTCAGCCCTTCTCCCTTCTCCTTCCTCATTACTTTATAAGCATTTCTATCCAACAAGTTCCCCTTACAGGTTTTCATTCACCTTTTTCTGTACCTTTAATTGCCAGCAAACAATGCAACCAAGGGTGACATCCTCCACATGGAGCACAAAGCTACTTTCACATTTTTTCCACATCTTTTTTTCTTTCAAATGCGGTTCTGTTAGCACTGGAGCCTGTGATCGACATTTTGGCGGCACGCTTTTCGGTCCGTTTGAGCGATCTGGTGCTTTGCTGTCTCTGGGGGTGCTTCGGGTGAAGCATGCGGGCTGGAGGCCAGGGAGCCTGGAGATGAGGTGCGAGCCTATGATCGACTCCATTTGTCACCAATCTCGCCGATTAAAGTGCCAGTGAAGATGGCAATCATTGAGGTGAGTGTGGAAGAAGGACCTCAGCGCTATCTACCAGCCTCTCACTTGCTGCTGCTGGAGGGAAGTGACTCTGTGTGATGGTCTCTCTGAACCTTGAACTCACTGGTCCCGAGAGAAGGTCCTGGATTCGAATGGTCTCTCTCTCTCACTTGATGCTTTTAGAGGATGATGCTAGAGTTTTGGGTTTTGGTCAAGGTTTACTTAATCAACACGGTTTGTAGCTTGAGCTCTGCAGTTCCTGTTATGACGTGTTTCTGCTTTCTCGTTGCTCCTTTTCTTATTGCTACTATGGGAGAATTTGAATCGGGGTGGCCTACAGATAACAAACACTGTGCTGAACTGAACATGCCTGGACACTTTTGACTTTGTGCTTTATATTCTAATTTTTTTTGGCTCATTTTTTTGTTGCCATTTGAATGATTTTTTTGTGCATGGTGGGGTTTGATGTTTTTCAATCTACCTCCATCATACCTTCAACATTCTGCAACTGGGTGGTACAAAGGGCGAATTTCTGTGTTGTGTGACCACTCTGCTGACTTATACAGAAACTCATAATTTCTTCTGAAACTTTTGGTCTGTTATCCAAAATCTCCCTCACATCACTGATAGTTTTGAAAGCCTCTATTAAATCTCCCTCTGAACTTTTTCTGCTGCCCACACATCCTCTTGTTTTCCTCCTCCTGAAGGCCATCATTCCTCATACCATTCTAATAAATCTCCTCTGCACCTTCTCCAAGGGCTTGGCATGCTTTCGAAAGCATTTTGATCAGATTTGAACTCAAATTTACAATGATTTATTAATGTTTAACATAATTTCTTCTTTCTATGTCATTCCTGTGCCAAATCTCGCCGTTGTGAAGCAATACCTAAAATTGTAAGAATAGAGCCTTCCTTTCTTTCCTACACACTTAAATCAGCTCAGTCTGCATTTTGCATAATATTTGCTCAGACAAAATGACAATCTGACGTCTATTAGGAAAGACAAAGTCTATATATCACAAATGTACAAAAATTAACTGCCAAACCCATTATTTTCTTTAAATTTGATATTAAAACTGGGTAAAGTATAATTTCTTTGTACTTCACAAATACATCTAACTATTTTGTTTTATAGTGCTAAATATAGTAAAAACATCTTAACTGGAAATAATTGGAGCCTTATCTCCTAGAGGGATAATATTATGGGATTTAATTGCCTTTTTGCAGAAATGTAATAACTAAATCTCGTAAGATTTAATCTTCTCACATCAGTAATTTCATTGCGCCATCAACAGAGGGAACGGAAGTTCCTTAAGTGGCTCTGGTGTATGGGTCTGGTGGCCAAATATGGCTGGAGGTGAATCGGAAAGCTTCCTGTGTTGGTTCTGAGATTGTGGTAGGCCAGGAGATTGAGGGAGATTCTGAGAACGTAGCAAGCTAGAGTTTTAGCTTTACAATTGATGATAGGCAGAGCAAGGTTGCTAAAGGTCACTCAACTTTCATATACTTTATTCTCACCACCTCAACACTATCTATTAGATATCCTCCAATATCCACATCCCACATATCCAACATCTTGGCTTATTCCCCAATTCCACCTGCTTAGCTGCTCAACAAACTCCTTTGACCTCTTAAGTGAGTAGGATGAACTAATGATCTTTTGGTTTACATCTTCATGGCCTTTGCATGGTATTTGGCCACGTGTATGATATTTGTCTAACTCTGTAACTGCATCACTGCATTCTACATTCGCTATTGATTTTCCTTTGTACCTCATTGATACAGAATAAACTAACTAGATGGCACGCAGATAATTCTTTTCTGTGTTTCAATGACAATAATAAACCAATTCCCGACCATCTATCTTCTCAGTTCCTCTTATTGCTCTCCTAGTATCCAGCAATCCCCCCTCTACTATAATCTTCTGCCCTAGCTTTCCACCATCTTGGCCAGTTCCTTACTCTGTCCAAGGGAGGATCTTCAGTTGATTTCCATGTTCACAATTCACTGAGTTTATCCTTTGTGGTAGCTAGAACAGTTTATGGAGAGCAAGAATAGAGGTTCCTAGAGACAAAATGCAGGGTGAAGAAAGGCCAGAGAAATTGAATGGAAAAGAAAAGGACATATTAAGCAAATGAACACAATGGGAGTTCAGGCCTTGATGGATAAAATTCATCTGGAAGTAAGGCTCAAGACATTGAGCACAACAGGAAGAAAGGGCACCAAGAGATTCTTATGTTAACCCCTTCAAGCTTTGTTTGTAAGCTTCTCTGACGAAGTGATAGTTGTTCCAACAAAGGAAATTTCTCTCTTTGAGACTATAGAACTGACAGATGATTTTGAGGCCTGCAAATCTGCTGCACGGTGTCCACACTCTTGTACTGGTCAGAATGATGGTGCACAACAAGAGTGACCTTGCCAAGCTGTCATTATACCACACCATAAGCCTCTGGAACATCCTTCATATTTTCTGGCCAACAAGATCTCCAACCACACCCTACTCCTTCAATTTCACTGAGGACATGGCCACAATCATCATGAGGAGATGCTGGAGATGGATTTGACATGTGATGAGGAGAGAGGCCAACTCCATCCTCAAGACAGCACTTCTTTGGAAGCCTGATGGGTGGGGGAGATGTGGGAGACCAAAGAAAACTTGGTGTCACACTGCAGAGGCAGAAATGAGGATCATGAACCACACCTGGAGCATAATAGAGAAGATGACTGAGAACAGACAGAGATAGAGGACCTTCATTGCTGCCAGTAACATAATGGGCTGTAAGTTAGTAAGTAATCTGTTGAATTCATCCAACCTTCCTCTGCAGAGGAGGTGCTTTTCCACAAGTTTGTCCCTATCATCTGTCCAGGGAAGAAACTCATTGAAGGTGATGGGTGAAGCCAGTTGGTGGAAAAGGTCAAGGACTGGAGAAGAAAGAATCTGATTGGAGAGGAGAGTGGACAGTAGGAGAAAGGGAAGGAAGAGGGAACCCAGGGTAAAGAAACACACTGAGGATTTGATGTTATCTATTATTTCCAGAGACTTAGGGTGTTCTCACAACTCCACGAGGTTTGCACACTCATCTAGATACAGTTGCAAATCCTGATGGCATGGCAACAGCATCAAGACCATGATGGAAGCAATCCAAATATAAGTGAAGAGTCTTTACAGCAGCTTACTGTGGAGTCAGGCAATCTGTGAGTAACATATGTTAATTGACTGGCAACAAGGGTTAATGTTTTGAAAGGGAAGCCATTAGCGGAATGCCACATACTTGGTCCAATTGTGTTATTTTATGTTGAAGGACCACGCGCACTTATGCAAGAGCTGATAAGAGGCAAGCACTCAAGTTGGAGAGGTCCTTATATTCAGCACCCATTTTCTTTCACAACAGACCTAGGAAAGATGTGTTCACATTGGTGGGAGTACCAGTGACTACAGGATTAAAACAACTGGCAAAATGGAGGAGTGTGTTGAAAGAGGTGACTGTTTTAATGAAGAGATCTAGGCTGCCTGAAAGAAAGGTAAAACTAGATATAAAAGGAACATTTGAAAGAAAATTTGGATAACTTAGGCAGCACCATGAAGCAGCTGGTAGAGCCCATGGCTTACAGTACCAGAGACACCTGTTCAATCTTGACCTTGGGTGCTGTCTGTGTGGAGTTTGCAATGTTCTCCCTGTGACTGCATGGGTTTTCCCTGGGGGTGGGGGGGGGGGGACTCCAGTTTCCTCCCACTTCCCAAGGACATGCAGTTCGGTGGGTTAATTGCTCACAGTGAGAGATTTCTAGGCATGGGATGATCCAAAAAAAAAGATTGGAACTAATATCTTTTTATTTCTTTGGTAATGTTGGACAGAGTAGGCCCTTTGAGCCACGCCAACCCAACAACCCCAATTAACCATAGCCTAATTTTAGGCCAATTCACAATGACCAATTAACCTACCTGGTACACCTTTGGACTGTGGGAGAACGCCAGAGTGCCCAGGCAAAACCCACGGGGAAGACAAGGAGGACGTACAGACACATTACAGAGAGCGCTGGAATCGAACTCCAGACTCTGACGTGCACCGAGTGTAATAGCACCACACTCACCACGGCGCCTGCATATAGGATCAGTGTGAGTGGGTGCTTGGTGGTCAGTGTGGACACAGCGGACCAAAGTGCCTACTTGTATGCTGTATCACTCCAGGGCCCTACGGAAAAGTTCCTGATGAGGAACAGCTTAGAGTGAGACACAGTAGGAAGGAATGAAACTAATCAGAAGGGTCTTCCAAAGAGCAGGCAAAGGCATGGTAGGCCAAGCGACCTCCTTTTCCTTTGCTGTGAGATTCACAGACAGAGAGCAAAATTTAGACAGCTTTCTAAAACATGCATGAGGATCATGAAGAACAATTAACCCAAGCATGTTTGACAGTACAGGACACGCATAATAATCATCCTCAGGATAACGATTGTCCCTTCCAGCTAGTAGAACCACAATGTTTATTAGATTAAAGACATCAGTGGGAAGCAGTTCAGTGAATAAATATCACAGAAACATAAGAAATGGGAGCTGAAGGAGGCCTTCCGACGTGATCTGTCATTCATCAGGATCTGGGCTGGTTTTCTCTCTCGGTGTCATTTCTGTGCACGATCCCATATCCCTTGATTCCCTTAGTTTTCCAAAAAGATTGTCAATATTTAAATAAATTAAGTACAGCATCTCCACATACCTCCAGGATAAAGATTCACCCCTCTCTGAGTGAAGAGATTTCTCTTCTCCTGAGGCCTAGGTGGTATATCACATTTATTATGAGATTGTGCCTCCAATCTCTAACAGGGAAACATGCTCATTAAGTCTTGCCTGTCTAAGTCCTTTCAGAACTTATACCGCACAGGAACAGGACCAACTTGTTCAGGTCAAGAAGTTGCCTGTCTGAGCTAGTACCTTTTGCCTTCATTTGATCCACATCCCTCTTAACCTTTCCTATCAAGAACCTTTCTGCTTTTTAAAAAATGTTTTTTAATTCTACCAGCCTCTATCACTTCCTCTGGCAGCTCGTCCCATACATGCACCACCCTCTGGGTTGATGAACTTGACTCTCAGATCCTATTTAGATCTTTTACCTCTCATCTTAAACCTCCAGTTATAGTTCCCCTACCTTGAGAAGGGGAACTAATTTGCCTCTCTACCCTATCTATGGCCTCTTGGTTTTATAAAGCTCTATAAGGTCGCCGCTCAGCGCCCTTTACTCCAAGAGAAAATGAAGTCAGCCAATCCATTTGTTCCTTGTATCACAAACTCTCCATCCCTGATAACAATTACAATCTGTGCAATCTCTAGATTTCCACACATTCTTCCAAAAATATCAACAAACAGTTCCAGCCTATTCAGTCTAGTCTCAGTCTATTAGCTGAGGTGCCCATTGCCTGCCACTGTCGCTGGGAGACTCAGCAAATGTCTAGCAGCAAACCATTCTTGGATATGCATGAGAGAGACCATCGTGATTTTCAGATGTATGCCTGAGTGCAGAGAGAGAGTATGAGAGCTTCCTCTGAGTTCATGTCCCCAGGAGCGTTCCTGTACCACCCTTACTGGGAAGCACAGTTAGTGGAACTGCTGCTTTCCAGCTCCAGTCAGTCTGGTTCGATCCTGACCTTGGAAGCTGTCTATGTGGAGTTTGCAAGTAAGCCCTGTCACAATGTGTACTTCCCCTGGCTCTTCTCCAGTTTCCACTCACGTCCCAATGCCTCTCTTGTAGATTGCATACTGCAGTGTAATTGAAAGGGAGAATCTTGGGAGAACTAACGAGCAGAGTAAAATGCATTCATGTAGGATGGGTGTAAATGGGGAGCTGAAATGAAACCATTTCACCCCACATTTTCTGTTTGTATAGATTACTCCTTCTTGGCTGTAGAACTCATTTCAACCTTCTATCCAGTTCTTTTTCTAATTTGTTCCTTGACTAGTTTGTAAATGGATTTCTCCACTTTTTGGGACTTGTGTTGTTGACTTTGTTCTGTGTTGGGCCTGGGGAATAGGTCTAATAAACCACAAAGGCTGTTCATGAAGGACCACTATTAATGGACCCACATTTACAACGGGCAGGGATTGAATATCGCTGGTTCTACAGGAATGTAATGAAGGATGACTGACCACTGTCAGGATGACCTTCTTGTGTTACTGGAGTTGAGAGATCACAATAACTTAATGCAATGTTGTCACTGCAGTGCAACTTCTGCCATTTCCTCTCACTAAGTTACAAGCTTAAGTTTAGTTACACATGTCTATCCTGGAGTTCAACCCATTGAGGAAGTGCAGGTCTGACCGAGTGAGCACCCCTTCCTAACTCTTGTGTGACATCTTCAGAGTTCTCCACTGGTTCCACACTTCCTCGTGCTCTCCAGCCTCACTCGCTGGGCCATGTTCACAGGCTGCAAATCATGTCTGTTCACTCACAGCTCTTCAGACCACATGGTCTTGAGTATGCAATAATTCAGACCAAGCTCTGCTCTCTTCTCTTTGCATTATCTTCACCTTCACCAGTTTTGTTTCTTATCACCCCCCCCCCCCCACCCCCAGTCCCTGTTGTGGTATGTCTGTACACACTTATTTAGAGAACAGGTCCTTGTGGGCCATCGCCCCACCAGCAACCCACCTAATTAACCCTAGCCTAATCACTGGACAATTTATAATAACCAATTAACCCACTAACTGGTATGTTTTTGGACTGTGGGGGGAAACTGGAACACCTGGAAGAAATCCATGCAGTCACAGGGAGAACGTACAAACTCCTTACAGACAGTGCCAGAACTGAACTCTGAACACCAGCACCCCCATCTGTAATAGTGTTGTGCTAGCTGCTACACTATTGTGGCACAATTATCCTATTGGTTTGATTTTTGTCAATGAACTGGTTAATTTGGTTAAGCAGCCATTTTCCTCAAAGTTTCCTATCTCGATGCATCACAGTCTGGTATGGCAGCTGCTCTATCCAAGATCGCATGACATTGCAAAGAGTTGTGAACATAGTTCTCTGCAGTGCAACTGCCTTTCCCCTCCATGGACTCTACACTTCTTGCTGCCTTGGTAATGTCACCAGCATAATCAAAGACCCCACCAACCCTCATCCTTCTCTCTTCTTCTCTCCTCCCATTGGGCAGTACATACAAGATCTTGAAAGCAAGTACCTTCAAGCTGAAGGACACCTATGACTACTGAACAGACATCTTATATGAAAAGATGGATTCCTGACCTCACGGTCTACCTCGTTATGTTCTTGCAACATTTTGTCTGCCTTCACTCCACTTTCTTAATAACTGTAATACTTTATTCTGCACTGTTATTGTTTTCCCTTGTATGACCTCAAACCACTGTTGTAATGAAATGATCTGTGTGGACAGCATGGAACTTTTCACTGTCCTCCGGTGCATTTTGCAATAATAAACCAATTTGCCAAACCACCAATTGAAGAAATCTCATTCTGTTTTATGTTTAACTGTTATCACACAAAGAGAAAAGGTTCCGCATTTAGCAGAATTTTGAAAGAGTGGCAAATGATTTTTAGAATTGCTATGATCTGAATGTTTATATTTTCAGAAGATTTTTAGAGCATGTCCAGAGCTGACGGAGGCAAGGTTGGAGGTGTGCACAGCTACACCAGAGGGCTTCAGAGAAGGAAAGCAATCAGCTCCGTCATGCGCTCTAGCTTCCCCAACATCCAGGACACCTTCAAGGAGCGATGCCTCAAAAAGGCAATGTCCATCATTAAGGACCCCCTCCACCCAGGACATGCCCTCTTCTCATTACTACCATCAGGGAGAAGGTACAGGAGCCTGAAGGCATAAACTGAATGATTCAGGAACAGCTTCTTTATCTCTGCCGTCAGATTTCTGAATGGACATTGAACCCCTGAGCACTACCTCACTAGTTTTGCACTAGTTATTTAATTTCACACACACACACACACACACACACACACACACACACACACACACACACACACACACACACACACACACACACACATATACACTTATTTATTTATTATATATACTTCTTACTGTAATTTCAGCTTTTATTATTGTGGATTGCAATGTTGTTTGCTGTGATTTTTTCTCTATTATTATACATTACAATGTACTTTTGCCACATAACAACAAATCTCACGGCTTATGCTGGAGATATTAAACCTGATTCTGATGAATCGCATAATGCGGGTCTGCTGAGTGTGAAGTCCACCCTGATTGTGTCTCAGTAGGGATGTCTCCTGCAGCACCTCCTTCAGCTCACAACCTGTTTTCAACGTTCTCAAGTAACACTCTGGCATACCCGCAGTGATGTTAGACAACTTCGGTTTGGTTAATTTACACCCATGAAGATCTCAAAGCTGCTTTTACGTCATGGTTTGAACCTTTCAATGTTGAGTTTTCTGGAGTTGCACGAAGCAGTTTAGGCCACAGTACAGAACATTATTTTTAACCTCTTTATCTTATTTATTACAGGATCAGGGATGGCATTCCACATCTCCCTTCTCAGTCTGATCTCCTCTTCTGGGATGGCAGGTGACAGTGTGAGTGGGATTTTGAGCTGCTTCACACTTGTCTGCCTCCAGCACAGGTGCCAGTTGCAGCTCCCCTCAAATCGTATTTTCGGCAGACAAGAGTTTGAGTGAGTCAGTGGGATCAGCTGGAATAATTAAAATGACAAACTGCTCTAAGTGTCTGAGGCAACTTGCATAATTTAAGTGCTTCTCACTCCACCCCAAGCTCAACAGCTCTGTCATTCTTGCTGTCTTTGAATTCGGTTAATAGACCAGGACTAGCACAGACAGTAACAGCTGAAATGTGTTTTGATCTGCCTTGTCTTTTGCATGAAGCGTCCCACACAACATACTGGAACATCCCCAGGTACATCTCCTTCTCAAACATGAGGAAGTCTGCAGGTGCCTGGAAATACAAAGCAAAGCTCACAAAATGCAGGAGGTACACAACATCTACGAAAATGACTACCCAGTTGATGTTTCAGGCCAAGACCCTTCTTCAAGACTGAGAAGAAAGGGGGAAGGTGCCAGAATTAAAAGGTGGGGTGATTGGAAAGAGGCGATGGAAGGTGATGGATGAAGCCAGCTGGTGGGAATGGTCAAGGACTGGAGAAGAAAGAATCTGGAGAGGAGAGTGGACTATAGGAGAAAAGGAAGGAAGAGGAGACTCAGGGGGAATTATTGGGCAGATGAGATTAAGTAAAAGGTCAGAAAGAGGAAATAGGGGAAGGGAAGATTTGCTCACCGGAAGGAGAAATCAATGTTCCTGCCAATAGGTTGGAGGGCACCCAAATGGAATATGAGGTGTTACTCCTCCACCCAGTGGGTGGCTTCATTGTGACACAGGAGGAAGCCATGGGTTGACACGTAGCAACGAGAATAGGAATTGGAATTGAAATGTTTGCCTTCCAGGAAATCCGGCTTGAGAGAGGTGGTGCGGAGGTGCTTGGTGATGTGGTCCCCCAATTTACGAAAGGCCATTCTTAATGTTCTACAGAAATGTAGCATTATTAAGGCACATAAGGTGACTATTCAGTCCACTAAGTCAATGCTGCCTCCTAACAGAGAAAGCTGGTCAGCGCATTTTGCAGTTCTATGCAATAGTCTTAGGCACATATATATGGCTAGGGAGCCTAAGATTTTGCACGGTACTGAAGTAATTTTATGTAATGGACTGTACTGCTGGCACAAAAGAAAAACAAATTTTATGACATATGTAAGTGATGAGAAACCTGATTCTGATTCTGATTCAGCCTCTATTGTGCAGGCAGAGTGGAAAGGGAGCAGGGAGAGGGGAATCATGGTTGGGAAAAGGGAATGGGAGAGGAGAATGAACGGGAAGCACCAGAGAGACATTCTGTAATGATCAATAAAACAATTGTTCAGAATCAAATGACCTTGCCTGGTGTCTCAGGGCTGGGTGTGTCTGCACCAGTTCCACACCCCCCCCCCCCACCCCGGCACTCCTTCTCTGCCACCTGTCCCACACCCCTCCTGCGATGCTCCACCTTCACCACCCCCAACATCCTTTGCTCCCGCTAGATTTACAAACTCGCTCTCCGCTCAACGTTGATAAATTACTCTGCAAAAGTCTTCGGCACCCTGGCTGTGGTATACGTAGGTGCCTGAGAGAGCACTGTAACGTACTTGGAGACCGAAGAGAGTGTAGATGTTGGAATCTGGAGCAACAAGCTGCTGGAGGAACTCAACATTTGTGGAGGGAAATGAAAAGTCAATGTTTCACTTATATAGACCGATAGAAAGGGGCCAGATAATCAGTGTAAAAAGATGGAGGGATGGGGTGGGATAAGAGCTGGTTAATAGTTGATAGGTGGATCTAGGTGAGTGGATGTGAAAAGCAGGTGGGGGAAGGGGGAAGTGGAAATGTTCCTGTGATTTCAGTCTCTGAGGCTGATGTGAGCTCATTCTTCAGGAGGGTGAACCCTTGGAAAGCATCTGGCCCAGATGGGCTAACTGACCGAGCACCAAAGACCAGAGCTGATCATCTGGCCAGAGTGTTCACTCAGATCTCCAACCTCTCGCTTTGGCAGGCTGAGGTACCCACCTGCTTTAAACAGGTTTCAGTTGTCCCAGTGCCTAAGAAGAACTGGTAACCTGCCTTTATGACTATTGCCCAGTACCACTTACATCCACAGCGATGAAGTGCTTTGAAAGGCTGGTGATGAAACACACTAACTCTTGCCTGAGAAATGGCTGGGAGTGGTCCAATTTGCCTACCGGCACAACAGGTCCACAGGAGATGCAATTTCATTGGCTCTTTACTCAACTCTGGAACATTTGGACAGCTTTAATGTATACATCAGGATGCTCTTTATCGACTACAGCTTGGCAATCAATATTATCATCCCCTCAAGACTAATCAATAAGCTTTAAGACCTTGGCCTCAATACTTCCGTGGGTATTTAGATCTCCTCAATTTCCTCACTTGCAGACTCCAGCCCGTCATCTTCTCCACAATCTCCATCAGCACAAGCTCACCATAAGGCTGTGCGCTTAACCCTCTGCTCTATTCGCTTTACACTTATGACTGTGTAGCTAAGCACAGCTCCAAAATCATATTTAAGTTCGTTACAACACTACTGTCACAGGCTGAATCAAAGGTGGTAATGAGTTAGCATGTAGGAGGGAGATTGAAAATCTGGTTCAGTGGTGCCACAACACCAACCTCTCACTCAATGTCAGCAAGACCGAGGATCTGATTACTGAGCTCAGTGGGAGGAAACCAGGGGTCTATGAGCCAGTCCTCATTGGAGGATCAGAGGTGGAGAGGGTCAGCAACTTTATATTCCTCAGTGTTATCATTTCAGAGGATCTGTCCTGGACTCAGTATGTAAGTGTAATTATGAAGAAAGCACAGCAGTGCCTTGATTACCTTAGGAGTTTCTGAAGACTTGGCATGACATCTATTTCTTTGGCTAAGTTCTATAGATGTATGGTGGAGAGTCTATTGACAGGTTGCATCACAACCTGGTATGGAAACACCAGTGCCTTTGAACAGAAAATCCTACAATAAGTGATGGATATGGCCCAGTCCATCATGGGTAAAGCCCTCCCCACCACTGAGCATGTCTATGTGGAGCGTTATTGCAGGAAAGCAGCATCCATCATCAGGGTCCCACACCACTGGGATCATGCTCTCTGCCTTCAGGAAGAAGGTACAGGACTCTCAGAGCTCACACCACCAGGTTCAGAAGTAGTTATAACTTCACTGAACCTTACTTGCCCCATCACTGACCTGTTCCCACAACCCATGGACTCGCTTTCAAGGACTCCTTATCTCATGTTCTTGATATTTATTTCTTATTTCTTATTACTATCTCTTTATTCCCTTTCTTTTTGGATTTATACAGCTCGTTGTCTTTTATATGCTGGTTTTCCATCCTGTTAGTACGGTCCTTCATTGGTTCTATTATGGTTATTAGATTTATTGAGTGTACCTACAAGAAAATGAATCTCAGGGCACATATGGAGACATATGTGTACTTCGATAATAAATTTACTTTGAACTTTGAAGTATCAGCCCTTTGATCAAAGCCATTTCTAACGAAGACCCACAAGCAATGGGGATTGTATACAATCCAACACTTGCCGGAGATGCGTTCATATCCACCTCAAAGATAAGATCTGACTTAATGCAGCCCCACGAATAGGTAGAATCAAGAAGGTTTAAATGTTTAGTAGGACAAGATCTTTTGAGAAACTGGTTATATAGAACTAACAAGCTGGAGAGTGTGAGAATCCAGCTCAAATGATTGGAGATAATATTAGAAGCATTTAAAAGAGGAGGCTTGACGTGAGAGAGCTATATTAGCATCAGTTGAGATATAGTCAGTAAGTCTGAGCCTGACACACCAGTCATGTGTGTAACCAGGTAGAAAGAGAAATTCTAATTTTCCGCAATATAAATACCTCAGAACACTGTTCAATTTCCAGTGGCGATAGAGAACCAGGCCTGAGGCAAAGGAAACATTAGCTCATTAACTATGCTTGCAAGAAAAATAAGAAGATTTGTGGTATGTGCTAACTTACTAAAATGGACTGTAGGTGTGTAATTGGTACAATGTGCTTGTGTTTGGAATATATTGGGAAATTATAAGGAGAGAAACAAACGTGTCTTGGAAAATGGATCAACTTTCAACCATCTATCATGCATAAACTGGGCATAGAAGCCATTTTGGGTACTTCACCATAGTACTAGACTTCATTTCCAAAGGTGTTAGCAACCATTTGGGAAATTGGTCTCAGGACTTCCCTTTCTCCTATTGTCCACTCTCCTCTCCTATCAGATTCTTTCTTCTCCAGCCCCTGACCTTTTCCATCCACCTGGCTTCACCTATCGCCTTCCAGCTAGCCTCCTCCCCCCCCACCCCCGCCACCATTTCATTCAGGCATCTCCGCCCTTCCCTCTCGGTCTTGAAGAAGGGTCTTTTGACCAGCTGACCTCCTCCAGCATCTTGTGCGTTGCTTAGGATTTCCAGCGTCCACAGATTCTCTTACTGCCTGCTTTAGCTGCCCTCCATTTCTCGATCACTCAGCCTGTTTCAGACAGCATTGCGGAAACTCCCATTACGTGTGGCACCTTTCCTCAGCAATGTACTGCAAAGGTCCATCCAGCATTGGCCACCAGCAGGGAGATCCTGGCATGGAGGTCACATGACCTCCATATGGTTATATGACAAAGGACTGGATCATGGGGCAGGTGGACGGAGCTGACTCAACTCATTCTCCCTCATCCTCACCACCGCTGCAGACTTCGTTGAAGCTGTTCTGCGGCCACCTCTGAGCCTAGTTCTTTTGACCCGTTTGTGCCTTCTCACAGTTGACATTGTTCATCGAAAACAATGCAGTTAAACTCTTTGTGCACGAGTAAAAGTGATAGTCACACTTGTGGTTTTGTTAATCTGTTTCCCTGAGCTCACAATTTATACGCATCCTAAATGATCGGATTGTTTTCACAACTTGCAGCACAGGTAATTAAAGTTGAACTCCAGTTTAGAGGCAAAGGTTTATCAACAGAAAGGGGAATAACTGTAATCAGTCAATATAATTGCTTTGCAATAGGAGGATTTAATTAAATAAATGTAAACACTGACCCTGAGGTAAGGTTTGTTTGTTATATGCCATGTTGTATCATTTTGGTGTCATGGTCTATCCATGACCATGGTTGTCCTTGGCAAATTTTGCCATTGCCTTCTTTTACTTTACTAAAGGCAGGTGAACCAAACAATTACCAATACACTTCAGAGGTTGCCTGCTTGCCTTCCGTGTTCACATAACAGGACTTGTGATATGCACCAGCTGTTCATACGACCATCCACCACCTGTTCCCATGGCTTCACATGACCCCGATCGGGGGGCTGAGCAGGTGCTACACCTTTCCCAGGGGTGACCTGCAGGCTAGTGGAGGGAAGGAGTGCCTTACATCTCCTTTGCTAGAGATGTATCTCCACCCCACTGCCCTATGCTGACCATTGGAATCCTTTACCAAAGCAGAAGTAGGGAGATGCTTTAGCTAGCTAGGTACCTAGAACCAGGAATAAGTCTCAGAGTAAAGGGCCAGCTATTCAGAACACAGATGAGAAGAAGTTTCTTTGTCCAGAGGATTTTGGTTTATTATTCGCACATGTACCAAGATACAATGAAAAGTTAGTCTTGCATACTGTTCATACAGATCAAATCATTACACAGTACATTGACGTGGGGCAAGGGAAAACGATAACAATGTAAACACTACAGACAAAGTGCAGTGCAGGTAAATAATGAAGCGCAAAATCATAATCAGGTGGACCGTGAGGTCAGAGTCCAACATCATTTTTATTTATTTATTAATGCAGAATAGGGCCTTCTGGATCTTTGAGCCATACAGCCCAACAATCCCACAATTTAATCCTAGTCTTAACATGGACAATTTACAATGACCAATTAACCTATCTTTGGCTGTGGGAGGAAACTGGAGCACCAGGAGGAAACCCAAGTGGTCACGGGAAGAACGTACAAACTCCTTACAAGCAACGGTGAGCATTGAACCTGGGTCGCTGGTACTGTAAAGCATTGTGCTAACCACTATGCTACTGTAAACACAAAGTACACTGCAGATGCTGTGGTCAAATCAACATGTACAAACAAGCTGGAGGAACTCAGCAGGTCGGACAGCATCTGTGGAAACGTTGACTGCTCATTTCCACGGATGCTGTCCGACCTGCTGAGTTCCACTATGCTACTGTGCTGTCCCAAACACAAGAGGTCCATTCAAGAGCCTGATAACAGTAGGATGGAAGCTGCCCTTGAGACTGGTGGCATGAGCTTTCAGACTTCTGTATCTTCTGTCCGATGGGAGAAGACAGGAGTTCTATAGTGGGTCGGGTCTTTGAACACACAGGTTGCTTAGGAGGGGAGTCTGGATCCTGCGATGTGCTGAGCTGTGTTTCAGCTATCAGCATTTTCTTGTGGTCATGAGTGGAATACGGTAATGAAATTCTCTGCCCGAGTGTGTTCGTTATTTAAGGCAGGAACTACCAGATCATTAGATGTTAAGGATCTGGGGTTAAGTGCAGCAAAATAACTCTGGGGTAAAAGATGGCAGAGCAGGTAGGAGGGGCTGCTTCCTTTTCTAATACTTTGATGTTATTGTATCCAGTCTGCTTGAGGCTACTGCAGTCAAGACAACACCCTTGGATCTGCCTGAGGAGACCTTGCATGATTATAATGCTCTGCCTCTCATACACTGCATGAGAGGGATTTTATTTTATCATCTCATTGAATCATCTTAACTAAATGTTTCTTCACTGTATCTGGACCTCAACTCTCAGAGTAAAGAAAATGAGGCAATATCATATCATCACTCCACAAGGGCAAAAAAGATTATAAGCCTAACGTGACAAATTGAGTAAGGCACGTCTGTGAATACAAATGTCTGCAGTAACACAGAGTGGGTAGTTTTGACGAGGGGGTGGGGGTTGCACTGAAAACCTGTAGTGATACAAGCATAAAACAGGATGCTTCAATAAGTAATTTCTCCAAGACAATAAAATGTTCGCAGGCAACAATTAGCAATTAAGGCCTGTGCTAGCCGCTGTTGATGTGGATTTCGGAAAGCTCGAACAAAGAAATACATTTTGATGGCCATAATTTTAAGATGAAAGTTAGATGGAGAAGTGTAAAAGTTCTGGAAGGGAATTTTTCAGCTTTGGGATTTTGTTTTTCTTACCGAGGACACAGAGATCTTCTGAAACTTTAGAACTGGAAATATTTACAGGGTTAGGGAAGTGCGTCTGTTAGAGACATTACTCAATGGAAGAGAGGAGAAAGATAGAGATACAGTTAGCAGCACAGGCTGCGTGAGAATGGTAATTAAGTCCCACTGGCTGGTAATCGTGGTTGAGATAGGGGGATGTTTGTTGAGCTTCCAATCTTACAGTATTGGCCAGCTTATGTCTGGGGTCAAAAGTGACTGAGTAGGAATTCAAAAGCATTACTTGACATCAGTGGTCTCAGACAGCTGATGGATGTTCTGGGCTGCTTATCGATTTAATGTAGACTCACAGCTTCCTGGGGAACAGAAAGTATTCAAGCAATGAGCAGACCACTTGTGCAGCCACTATTTATTTCAGTGCGAGGATGGTTCACACTCCACAGAGTGCCAGCAATATTGGTTAATAAAGTCTCGTTCACACTTCTGTGGTCACTGGCCATGTTCCCAGCAGTGGCTGATATTTCAATTGCCCTGACGGATAGTGATGTACACTGTCAGCTGTGTTCCTCTCTGGTACATCAAACTAACAGGCACAATGAGCAGTTAATAAACGGGTCTTTTCATTCACGCAAAGTCTTAGCGCAGTGCTCAGTCTAGGATGCATACAGAACAAAGGAAAAATACATCTAACTCGGCAAGGTGGTTAAAATCGGAGAGAGGGGGAAGGAGGGAATGATAAGGATAACAGAATTATGCAGGAACTATCAAAGACAGGACTCCAGGAGGGAAATAAGAGATTAAAAATGGCGTCAGTGGTTTTTGCAGACTCAGGCAACTTCTTGCAGTTTGTCAACCAAACAGCTTATTCTTCTTCTCTAATGTCTTTCCTTTCTTTTCAAGGTGGTTGGGGTTCTGTTGGAGACCGTGATCTACAGTTCAAACTGTAGTTCTTTGCATGCGTGGGTTTTCTGCCTGGCTATGTGGCTTAGCGCTTCGCTGTCTCCAGGAATGGCCTCGAAGAGGTGCGCCATCGGGGAGTGGTCCCGGGGCAGACCCAGTTCCTCACTGATCACTGAAGCATTGCGGGAGACAGAGATATTGAGATGACAGGCGGTGTGTTTGCTCATCGCTGGCCGCTGCGGGAAGCTGGTCCCTGTACTCGCGCGATCCCTTTCCCTCGCTCTCTTTTGATGGAGACTGAGGGCCTATTGGTTCTCAGGACAGAGAAGCTAAGTGGAAGATTTCAACATCGGAACAACGAGTTGCTGTTTTCTGCTTTCGTTGTTGCAGGAGCTACCTCGCTCTTCCTCGATGAAAAGAGAGAGCCTCTCTGAGATACCGAAGTGCTGGTTTGTGGACTGTCATTCTGATGGACTCTAGATTGGGGTATCTTTGGAGGGCTTTTTCTCCTGCTCATGCAAAGGGAGAGGGGAAGGGTCTTGGGGTTTTGATGTTTCTATCATTCATTCTATGGAGTTCTTGTTTTGGGGATTTCTGTGAAGAGTAAGAATTTCAGGTTGTACACTGTATAGATTCTCTGATACGAAAATGAATCTTTGAACCTTTTTAAGGAAAGACTTTTGTTTCCATTTGTGTTCCACAGCCTGAGGAAATCCCAAACATTTTGTAGCAATGAAATGTAGGCACTCACTCAAGACATTCTGCAGATGCTGGAAATCTTGATCAACACTCACAAAATGTTGGAGGAACTCTACAGATCAGGCAGCACCTATGGAGGGAAATGAATAGTCAATATTTCAGGCCTCCATCAGGGCTTAGATTAGGACCTGTCTGCTTGTGTAGCCATTGCTGTAAGTTGTAGGTTGTGAGTCTAACTTGATGCATTCTTTTAATAAGTTATCTGCATAAATTTTATTGTTCTGGATATTTAATGTCCAAGCCATCAGAGTGAATTGAACAAAAACAGAAAATGCTAGAAACATTCAGCAAGTCAGGCAACATTCTTCTGAGAAAGTAAACTTCATTTTTCAGACTGATACTCTTTCATCTGCTTAACCTGAGGTCTCTAGTGTTTATTGTTTAATGTCAGGTTTTCACCCCCAAGATGACCACAACCTTGTCATTGAGTTGGAGACTTGTATGCCTCAATGATCCAGAGAACTATATTAGCTGGAGTTAGAGCTTGTGCTTTGGCTCTTGGTAGGGTCACCCATGCCAAACAGGTCAAAGGGTAGAGGACAGACTAACCTTCTTCCAGTTGACATCAGAATCTCTCACATGCCTTCTGGCAAATTCTAGGAGAGATTTCATGTTTTTCTTTCCACAGTAGCTTTTTCTTTATTGCTCTCACATAAAGCTATCACTGGTGAAGCACCTGGGCAACAGTTGTTGTATGTGCATTCTCTCCCATCTCAGTTACTGAAGCTTGTAACTCTTCCAGAGTTGTCATAGGTCCCTTACTGGTCTCTTTGTGGTCTTTCTCACTAGTCCCCTTCTTGCATGGTCACTCATTTTTTGAGGATGGCCTGCTCTTGGCAGATTTACAGCCATGCCATATTCTTTCTCCAAGGGATATTCAGTGACCTGGAAATTTTCTTGTATCCACCTCCGGACTTGTGCTTTTCAATAACCTTTTGCAGAGTTGCTTGGAGTGTTCTTTTATCTTCATGGTGTAGTTTTTGCCAGGATACTGACTCACCAGCAGTCGAACCTTTCAGATACAGGTGTATTTTTACTACAATTAATTGAACTGCCTTGACTGCACACAGGCCTCCAAAAACAGATCTCCGTTTAACTAATTATGTGACTTCTAAAACCAATTGGCTGCACCAGTTGGTGTGTCATATTGGGGGGGGGGGGGTGAATACTTATGCTCTCAATTATTTTGTGTTTTATATTTGTAATTAATTTGGATCACTTTGTAGAGATTTGTTTCCACCATGACATGAAAGTCTTTATCTGTTGATCTGTGTTAAATCCACCCAAATTAAATCCACTGTGATTCAATGCCGTAAAACAATAAAACAGTGAAAATTCCAAGGGGGTGGGGGCGAATACATTTTTAAAGGCACTGTATGCGTTACCATCTACCACCATGAGTTTAATTTTCTTGTGAGAATTTACAGGAAAAAAGAAATAGCACAGAATTTTATGAAAAACTATATATAAACAAACTCTGGCTAGCAACCAATGTGCAAAAGTAGACAAACTGTAAATAAGGCAACACTGAGAATATGAGTTTTCAAGAGTCTTTGAAAGTGTGCCTGTCAGTCCTGGTGTAGGGGAGTGTCATGGGTGGCAGATGACCCATATTGTTCATAACAGAAACTGTTCCACATAATTCACAAACACCGGCATTGAGGTGTTGCGTTCACTTTAAGAGACGGTGTCTGACGTAATGACGTCAGTGTAAGGCGACTGTTTCTGGTTTGGGCGCAATGGATGTAAAGGGCTGTGACTTTTTTTTAAGCACATAAAACAATTCTCACATGTTTTATTCATAGAAAATCCATCAATAGAATTAGTTCAGTGTAGTGGTGAATGAAGTTATCCGCAACATTTAGAACCCGGAAGGCTGTAGAGAGAGAAAATTGTCCTCTTTTCTTCAACATAGGTTGCTCGTGTCCATAAGAAGAGGAAAGGGACTTTGCAGTGTGTCACCTGCAGGACCTCACCGTCAGCAGTGCTGGACACCATTGGTGTTCCTCTGGGGAACATGGTCCCCGATGACGGGATCTATCTCCACAGCAGGTCTGAATTGAGGTATGTGTTCCCTGAGAACCAGGTCTCAATCCAAAATTAGCAGAGCCTACTGGAAATACAACCCAACAATTAGAGGGAAGAGTGTGCAGGAGAGGTTTCAAATGCAGAGTCCTATTGTAACATTTAAGAGCAGTTTGGTAGGTGCACGTTTGGGAGGGAGTTGGAGGGATAAGGTCTAGGTGCAGTTAGATGGGACTAGGCAGAAGATCAGGTTGGCATGGACTAGATGGGCTGGAGGGCTTGGTTCTATGCTGTAGTACTCCATGACTCTATGATCCCTGAGTTGAATAATCACTGGTTATACTCACCGGTGAAGTAGATGACTCGAGTCATGCCCAGTATGGACTTGATGTGACACCGATTCAATCACATAAATAAGACTGTAAGACTATAAGATATAAGAGTAGAATTTGACCATCTGGCCATGAAGTCTGCTTCACCTTCTCATCACGGCTGATCAATTTTCCCTCCCACCCACAATCTCCTGCCTTCTCCTTGTATCTTTCCATGCCCTGACTAATCAAGAATTTATCAGCCTCTGCCATGATATAGATGCAATCACTTGGCCTCCAGAGCCGCCTGCGGATTTGAATTCCACAGATTCACAATTCTCTGGCTAAAGAAATTCCTCCTCATCTCGTTCTAAAAAGTTGCCCCTCTATTTTGAGGCTGTGTCCTTTGCTTTTAGATTCCTCCACATCCACAACTATCGGGGCCTTTCAACATTCAATGGGTTTCATTGAGGTCACCTCCCATTCTTCTGAATTCCAGCAAGTGGAGGCCCTCAGCCATTATACGCTCACCATGTGACAAACCTTTCCATCCAGGATCCATTTTCGTGAATCTCCTTTGAACACTCTCCTATGTCAACCCATCCTTTCTTAGTTAAGGGGCACAAAACTGCTCATAATAAGAGGAATCTTTATATTCCCCTCAAAGCCCAAATGTCCTTCCTCCCCTGTCTTTGAGCCCTCGACCAAGCGGTGAATACATTTACCCTGCCATCTGTACCGCTGATGGTCTGGTCATTGTTCTGTGACAAATTGCTGTGCACCTGTTTGATGTTGCATCAAGAACCATATTTCAGCACTTCTTCACAGGTGTAAGACACCTCTGGAAGCCTGAAGACCATCAGAGGCTACAGATCTGTGAGAAACGAATTAACCCCAGCTTGCTTCCCATTGGAGCATTTTGATCACATAAAATGGGGATCTGTACCTGTTTTAATACTCATTCCAAATGTATTCCATTGCTTTCTGATGCAATGAGAGATTGACCGGAACAAAACCAAATTGTCAAGCGAAACACAAGCAAGTCGCAACCCAAGCAGACAGTTTGGACGTTGAGCAGCAAGCCAATGATCTGGACTGTGCACTGAATTAACTCAACCCATCACACTGATGTTGTACTGTCAGAGTGCACAAGAGAACTGCCAGACAATGGTGACGAATCACTGCCCACGACAACCTGGTGCAGTCTTACTCTTAAAGTTCATCACTGGGCAGACGTGTTCAGTGCACAAGAAAGGGGGCAGAGTCATTTGTCTCTGTCTAGTGTGCGTGGGTGGTGAATTGTCGGAATTATTCATCATCCTCCAAGACTTATAGAGTTACTCCAGGGTGTCACTGCTGCAGTACTGAGGCTACTATGTCCAACCCTCAGGGGAACAGTTACGAGACAAATGAGAGGTGATCTCATTGAAACATACAAATTTCTTGCAGTGTAGGTGTAGGAGGATGTTTTCACAGACTGAAGAGTTGGGAATGCAGTTTACTGTCCCAGAATAAAAGATAACTCACTCAGGAATGAACTGAGGGAAATTTCTTCACTTAGAGGGTGATGGATGTTTAGAACAGTGCACTGTAGAGGGCTGCGGAGGATCAGCCATAGATCAACGGAGAGATTCGACACACAGTTTCTATCCTGGATCCATACAGGATCTATCTTGGACTCAATACATTGATGCAATCATGAAGAAGGTACACCAGTGGCTATACTTCACTCGGATTGTGGAAATATATCTGTAATCCTGAAGTCTTTATGAATTTGTAACTTTTATAAAATGTAATGTGACAAAATGGAGGCTAAGAAATCTCAAGGTACTTTACTGATTTGCAGGGTAAACTTATACAAGTCTATGTGTTTTATAGGAGTAAGTTGTTTTTTTTTATGACATGCGATCTGTTTTATGGCCAGAAGAAGATGTTTTGACAACAGGAGGAAACAGGATGGAGTTTCAAAAGATCATATGTCAGAACAAGATACAATAAAGATAATGGTAGAATGTAATGGAGCAACCTACAGTAATTACTGTTCTCTTGTAAAAAAAAACATATAAAAGTACTTTGGTTGAAACATAAGATCGGAGCTATTTTTCCAGACAAAACTTGGCTGGAAGTATACCTCCCTTTGCAAGTAAAGTAATGAATGCATTAATAATGTGATCCACTCTGAATTTGTTGCAGTTTCTTTCTGTATATTAGAAGAGCTAGCCGGATGGTACATGACAGGAGCTTGAAGAGACTTGGTATGTTACCAAAGCCTAGCTTATTTCTACAGATGTTCAATGTAGAGCATTCTGACTGGCTGCATCAGCTTGAGGTATGGAAGCTCCAGTGCACAGGATTGCAAAAGTCTTCAGGGGGTTGTAGACTCAGCCAGTTGTATCGCAAGTACACGCCTCTTCACCGCCATGGATATCTTCAAAATGTGGTACCTGAAGGAGAAATATTCATCATTTCAGGACCCTCACCACCCATGAGAATCCCCTATCTCATTACCACCTTCACGGAAAAGGTACAGGGGCCTGAAGATCTACACTCAGTGCTTTAGGAACAGTTTTTCTTTCCCCTCAGGTGTAAGATTTCTGTATGGTCCATGAACACTACCTTGCTATTCCTCAAGTGGACAACAATTTATTTATTGTCGTTATAGCATGTTTTTGTGTCTTGCACTATACTGCCGGCAGAAGCAACAGATCTTGCATCAACACAAGAAGATGTGCAGACATTGGAAACCCAAGGCAATGCAAACAACTTGCTGGAGGAGCTCAGCATGCCAGGCAGCATCCATGGAAACGAGTAAACAGACAGGCCAACATTTCAGGCTGAGACCCTTCATCAGGACTGGAAATAAAGATGAGAAGTCAGTGCAAGAAGGTGAAGGGAGGGAAGGAAGAAGTGCAAGGTGGTAGGTGATGAAACTGGAAGAGGGGGAGTGGTGAAGTAAAGAGTAAGGAAGTTGATTGTGAAAGAGATAATGGACTGGCAAAGGGGGAATTTGATAGACAGAAGAGCATAAAAGAAAAAGCATGAAGGTTGACAAAGGAAGTCAGAGATTGCATAGCATTAAAAAAAAGGAAATATGACAGAACTAAGGTGAGTGGGAGGACAGATGATTGGGAAATTTTTAAGGAACGACAGAACTTAACTAAAAAGGCAATACGGGGAGAAAAAATGAGGTACGAACGCAAGCTAGTCAGGAATATAAAGGAGGATAGCAAAAGCTTTTTTAGGTATGTGAAGAGAAAGAAGATAGTTAAGAACAATGTTGGGCCCTTGAAGAATGAATTGGGTGAAATTGTTATGGGAAACAGAGAAATGGCAGAAGAATTTAATAAGTACTTTAGATCTGTCTTCACTAGGGAAGACACAAGCAATCTCCCAGATGTATGGATGGGCCAAGGACATAGGGTAACAGAGGAAATGAAACAGATTGACATTAGGAAGGAAACGGTGATGAGTAGACTGATGGGAGCTGACAAATCCCCAGGTCCAGATGGTCTGCATCCTAGGGTACTAAAGGAGGTGGCCCTGGAAACTGTGGATGCATTGGTAATCATTTTCCAATGTTCCTTAGATTCAGGATCAGTTCCTGAGGATTGGAGAATGGCTAATGTTATCCCACTTTTTAAGAAAGGAGGGAGGGAGAAAACAGAACTATCGTCCTGTCAGCCTAACATCTGTAGTGGGGAAGATGCTAGAGTCCATTATTAAAGATGAAATAGTGGCATATCTAGATAGCAGTGATAGGATTGGGCCGAGCCAGCATGGATTTACCAAGGGCAAATCATGCTTGACTAACCTATTGGAGTTTTTTGAGGATGTAACCAGGAAGTTAGACAAGGGAGATCCAGTGGATGTAGTGTACCTCAATTTTCAGAAGGCATTTGATAAGGTCCTACATAAGAGATTGGTGGGTAAAATCAGAGCTCATGGCATTGGGTGGAAGATATTGACATGGATAGAAAACTGGTTGGCAGATAGAAAGCAAAGGGTCATGGTGAATGGGTGTTTCTCGGAATGGCAGGTGGTGACTAGTGGGGTGCCACAGGGCTCGGTATTGGGACCACAGCTGTTTACAATTTATGTCAACAATTTAGATGAAGGCATCGAGAATAACATCAGCAAGTTTGCTGATGATACTAAGCTGGGTGGCAGTGTGACTTGTGATGAGGATGTTAGGAGAATTCAGGGTGACTTGGATAGGTTGAGTGAGTGGGCAGATACTTGGCAGATGACGTTTAATGTGAATAAGTGTGAGGTTATCCACTTTGGGAGTAAGAACAGGAAGGCAGATTATTATCTGAACTGTGTAGAGTTAGGTAAGAGAGAAATACAAAGAGATCTAGGAGTCCTTGTTCATCAGTCACTGAAGGTGAATGAGCAAGTGCAGGAGGCAGTGAAGAAGGCTAATGGAATGTTGGCCTTTATTACAAAGGGAATTGAGTACAAGAGCAAGGAAATCCTTCTGCATTTGTACAGGGCCCTGGTGAGACCACACCTGGAGTATTGTGTAGAGTTTTGGTCTCCAGGGTTAAGGAAGGACATCCTGGCTGTAGAGGAAGTGCAGCGTAGATTCACGAGGTTAATTCCTGGGATGTCCGGACTGTCTTACGATGAGAGGTTAGAGAGACTGGGCTTGTACACGCTGGAATTAAGGAGATTGAGAGGGGATCTGATTGCAACATATAAGATTATTAAGGGATTGGACAAGATAGAGGCAGGAAATATGTTCCAGATGCTGGGAGGGTCCAGTACCAGAGGGCATGGTTTGAGAATAAGGGGTAGGTCATTTAGGACAGAGTTAAGGAAAAACTTCTTCTCCCAGAGAGTTGTGGGGGTCTGGAATGCACAGCCTCAGAAGGCAGTGGAGGCCAATTCTCTGGATGCTTTCAAGAAGGAGCTAGATAGGTATCTTATGGATAGGGGAATCAAGGGATATGGGGACAAGGCAGGAACCGGGTATTGATAGTAGATGATCAGCCATGATCTCAGAATGGCGGTGCAGGCTCGAAGGGCCGAATGGTCTACTTCTGCACCTATTGTCTATTGTCTATAAAAGGAAGGGGGAGGAACAGCAGAGGGAGGTGATGAGCAGGTAAGGAGATAAGATAAGAGAGGGAAATGGTGAAGGTTGGATGTTTATTACCGGAAGTTCAAGAAATCAATATTCATGTCATCAGCTAGGAGGCTACCCAGACGAATATACGATGTTACTCCTCCATTCTGAGTGTGGCCTTATTGTGGTAGTAGAGGAGGCCATGGACTGATATGTTGGAATGGGAATAGGAAGTAGAATTGAAATGGGTGGCCACTAGGAGATCCCACTTTTCCTGGCAGATGGAGCATAAGTGCTCAGTGAAGTGGTCTCCCAATCTGTGTTGGGTCTCACCAATATACAGGAGGCCACACCGGGAGCACCGGATACAGTAGATGACCCCAGCAGACTCACAGGTGAAGTGTTGCCTCACCTGGAAGGAATGTTTGGCACCATGAATGGTAGTGAGGGAGGAGGAGTAGGGGCCGGTGTGGCACTTGTTTTGATTGCACCGATAAGTGCCAGGAGAGAGATCAATGGGGAGGGACGAATGGACAAGGAATTGCATCGGGAGCAATTCCTGCGGAAAGAAGAAATGAAAGGGGGGGGGGGGGAAGATGTGCTTGGTGAGGGGATCTTGTTGGAGATGGCGGAAGATATGGAAAATTATGTGCTGGACACTAAGGCTAGTGGGGTGGTAGGTGAGATTTTGCATCATATGTCATGGAAAATAAACTGGATTCTCGTTCTGCCAAATGGGCACTTCGGCCCAAGGAGTCCATGCAGGCCATAAACCGTCCATTTACACTAATCCTTCCCTGTCCCATCTTCTTGTCCCCACATTCCTGTCAGCTGCTTCAAATTCCACCACTCACCTACACACAATAAGGAAAGTTTACAGCATCCAATAAGACATAGGAGCAGAACTAGACCATTTGACCCATAAAGTCTGCTCCATCATTCCGTCATGGCTTCTCAACCACATTTTCTGGCTTTCTCCCCATAACTTCTGACACACAGACTAATTAAGAACCTATCAACATTCGCTTTAAACATTCCCAGTGACTTGGCCTCCACAACCGTCTGTGGCGATGGATTTGACAGACTCGTCCCCTTCCCCCTAAATAAGTTCCTCCTCATCGCTGTTCTAAAGCGACATCCTTCTAATCTGAGGCTGTGCTCTCTGGTCCTAGACTCCCCCACCACAGAAAACATCCTCTCCATGTCCACTCTATCGAGGCCTTTCAGTGTTCGATAGCTCCAATGAGATCCTCCCCTCATTTTCGGCAAGTGCAGGCCCAGAGCCATCAAACACTCCTCAGATGTTAGTGCTTTCATTCCCAGGATCATTCCTGTGACCTCCTCACTATCCTCTTCAATGGCAGCACATCATATTTTGGATAAGGAGCCCAAAATTCCTCACAATACTCCAACTGTGGTCTGACCAATGCCTTATAATTCCTCAGCACCACATTCTTGTGTTTATGTTCTTGCTCTCTTGAAATGAGAGCCAACATTGCATTGTCTTCCTCACCACTGACTTGACCTGCAAGTTAATCTTCAGGGACTCCCACATGAGGATCCTCAAATCCTTTTGCAGCTCTTATTTCTGAATTTTCTCCCCAATCAGAAAACAGTTTACAGTTTTAATCCTTCTTCCAAAGTTTATGACCATACACTTCCCTCCACTGTATTCCATCTGCCATTTCTTTGCTCATTCCCCAAATCTGTCCAAGTCCATCTGCAGACTCCCAGCTTCCTCAACACTACCTGCCTCTCCAGCTATCTTTGCATTGTCTGCAAACTTGGCCACAAAGCCATCAATGCTGTCCTTCATATCATTGATATATAATGTGAAAAGAAGCAGTCACAAAACCCAGGAACACTTCTAGTCACCGGAAGTCAACCAGAAACGCTTCCCTTTATTCACCCTTTGTGTCCTGCCAGTCAGCAATTTTTCCATCTTTCCGGTGATACCATGGCCTTAGGTGTGGCACCTCATCAAATGCCTTCTGTAAAATCCAAGTAAACAACATTTGCTGACTCGCTTTTGTCTATCCCACCTGTTATTTCCTCAAGGATATGTTGGTCAAGATTTCCTCTTAAGGAAACCATGGTGACCTTGGCCTATTTGACTATGTGCCTCCAAGTACTCTGAAACTTCATCCTTAATAATGGATTCCAACATCTTACCAAACACTGAAGTCTGGCTACCTGGCCTAAAGATTCCTGTCCTTTGCCTCCCTCTCCCTTAAGGAGAGGGTTAAACCAACCCACCCACACATCGTCGGGATATGGAAGGAAGCCAGAGCCCCTAAAGCAAACCCATTCAAACATGGAGAACATGGAAACTCCACCCTGGGTCAGGATTGAACACCAATCTCCAGTATGCTGAGGCAGAACCTCTACCAGCTACATCACTTTGCTGCCCTCTATAGAACTATTTCAAGAAATGGCTGAAAAGGTACAAAAATGCTTGTAGCATCTGAACAACAGCAGGGGCCGTAAGGTGAAAGTAAACTCAGAAGAGAGCTGGGATTCAAACCATGACTCAGGAGCGGTTCAGTGATGCTTCAGCAGCCTTACCAACCTCTCCCTAGCAACAACGCGGCACCAGATGAGAGTGATTCATCAGGCACAGGCGATCTCCTATGGTATATCCTCCCAAACTCCAACCTTTCTGCTTTATAAGGGCTGCACAGCCCAGGGAGGAAACTCCCAGAAAGTGAGAGACTGGTCTACCTTCTTGGCAACCTGTAAGCCCCACTCCCAGGGTAAATCACTGCCTCACACAAGGGTGGCATAGTGCCATAGCTGGTAGGGTCTGCCGCCTTACAGTGCCAGAGGAATGGGTTCAATCCTAACCTGAGCTGCGTTGCCTGTGTAGAGTCTAAACATCCTCCTATATCTCAAAGACCTGTGGGTTGGTGGGTTAATCGGTCACTGTAGGTTGCCCAACTACCCATAGTGCTTTCCCCTTAGATCCCTCCTTCACCTCTCCTGCCTATCTCTTCCCTGCTTCCCCTCCCCCATCTTGATCTTTCCTCTGATTGGTTTTTCATCTGGAACATTCCACCCTTCCCCCACCTTCTTTATAGGGCCCCTCCCCCCTCCTTCTTTAGTCGTGACGAAGGGTCTCCTTTCAACAGATGCTGCCCGACCTGCTGAGTTCATCCAGCCTTTTTGTACGTCTTGATTTGACCACAGCATCTGCAGCGTACTTTGTGTTTACTGTAGGTTGCCCCTTATGTGTGGGTGGATGTTAGAATTAAAGGGCAGTTGATTGGAATGAGGGAAGAATAAACTGGGAGCATGTCCAACGACATACTCACTAATTCACTGTGGGGAAACCAAGTCACTGTTATTGAACAAAGGTGTTTGAAGATCAAGACCTTACATTCAGCACAAAGCTCCTGTTTCACCAGGAGCCCTGATTCCCGGTCTTCTGCAATAAGACCATAAACCCAAAAGTCATAGGAGGAGAATTAGACCATTTGGCCCATCATGTCTGCTTCTCCTATGCTCTATGAAGACTTGGTATATCAATAGTGGCCTTCTCAAGGCACCGGAGAGATACTGACAGTATCTGTGCAAGATCCTACAAATCCACTGGAAGGAGAAGTGTGCTCAGCCAGTCCAATGGTATTGTGGCTCCATTTTCACGTCGCTCGATGGTCAACATCAGCCTTGGTGTCCAAGCTTTGTCACAGCAAGAGATTATGAGGCAATCAAAGGATGTCCTCAACGCTTCTTTGGGAAAATGCAGCATTCCCGTTGATGCCTGGGAAACTCTAGTCCATGTCAGAGCATTCACGGAGCCACTGAGAATCAGAGCCCATCAAGAGCACACAGAAACTTTAGGGGTGCTAGTTGCTTCCCATGTCCAGAAGCTTTTCTGGTTGGGGGCGGGTGAGTGGTACAGTAGGGAACAGCAGAAGCTGAGAATAATGCAGGATTAATGTAAATGTGTGGTAGACGGCTGGTGTGGGCTCTTCATTACTGGTGGAAGGGGTGCGACCACCTATCCCACCTGGGTCAGAATGGGTGGGTGGTAATTGGCCTCATCTGCTGCCTGAGAACCCACAGGCACTGAACAGAAGCACATCATCCTTGATCACCAGAGACCGCTTAAGAAGAAGAATCGGATTGTTATGCACTCTTTACTGTTGGCATGCTGGCAAGAGCGGTGTAAGCTCTTTGTTCACTTGGTATGCATGCAGGATTGCTGTAGGAAATGACAAGGAATCTGCTCATCGCTAAGGCTTCCTCCAGTGGGACGTATGACCTGAAACTTCTTAGTAGAGTAAGCAGTGGTTGAAAGATTTTAGATTGGCCAAGGCTTGAAGGGATATGGGGAGAAGGCAGGAGATGGGGGCTAAGAGGAAAAATGGATCAACCATGATGAAATGGCGGAACAGACTCGATGGGCCAAAAGACCTAATTCTGCTCCTATATCTTATGATCTTATAGAATATAAGCTATTCTCAATTATAATCAGCACCATAATGCATAATTGAATGGAATTGATTTGAAGGTATAAATCTGTGGTTTGGTAAAAGTTAGTGAAAGAAATCTGCCTCCCACATTCCAGTAGTCACATTGGTGTTGCCTTGGTCTCTAATAGTGGGGTCTGTACTGCTCCCTGTCTGTAATGTGAAGAATTAGTTTACTTGTTAGTTGAAAGCTGCTTCTACCATGCTGGTCATTGATTGGCCAGTTGGAAGGGTGCAGCAGCTCTTTCCCATTGGTTGCCTTGTGTGCCACATCACCGGTGTGCAATTTTAGGTACCTTGGGGACTTTACTTTGCCCACAGGTTCTCATCTTCACACTGTGGTTGCGACCAGTGCTGAAGAACCATTGGGAGAGTATGCTGCAGATATAGGGAGGTCCACGTGCACTCTGAGCTAAGTATCTGTTGAATGTCGAGTTTTGTGGTTGGGTAACTTAGGGAGACTTAATGAAGTACCTGTTGAGTCTAAAGTGTTACTGAGTGTTTGGTGTCGTCGTTTGTGTCACTTAGGGTGGCTTAGATGTTTGGTTGAATGTTTTCCTGTTTGTCTGTAAATAAATGATCTATGTGCTTATTCAGCATCAATATCTTCTGTCTCACTTACCAAGCCTGTGAACCTGCCTCCCCGTAACACCATCTCCCTACACCCATGAGATTCCACTGGACCATGGAGCTAGATGGACAACTCAGCATTGCTTTGGAAGCTCAATCGATGGTCAGTGATGGGGATGGGTGCAGGGCCCATTATTTTCCAAGCAGGAGCAATGGCAGAAGTTAAGGCTGATGCCACTGAATTTTGCCACACTGTTTCTTGTCTTCAGTGGCCAGCTAACCCCAGACCCTCACACATGCAAGGTGAAGCAGATAGTCCAGGGACTCTCAGCAGAGTCAGAAGGGGGAGTTTGGCTTTGTTGTTCCTGCAGATTCCAGCTTTGTCTACTCGAAAACCCGATGGCCAGCAGCTACTCATGGAGAGAGCTCCTCTGTTCTAGCAGTGACGTGTGTTTCTACACCCACTCTATGCCCTTGAAGGATTTTCCAAGTATCCAAAACTCTTTGGGTGAAAGCTAACTTTCCTTCCTTCCGGCACATTAAATCCATGTCTGTTTTGCTTTTTAAAAATCCTGTCTGGGCCTCTCATACTTTGTGCACCTTAGTTATCAAGAGCTCTCTGTCTCAACCCAGCACAGGTAATCTTCAGTCACCCAGCCAACATCCTTGCAACTCTTCTCTAATACCTTCTCTAGTGTAATGATGTGTAGTCCAGCTGTGAAAGCAAAAATAGTATCTATAGCTGTTGTAAATCTGAAGGTGTAACAGAAGCGTGGTCAAGGTAACTTAGCAGGCAGGGCAGAATCTGTAGAGACAGAAATAGAGTCAAAAACTTAGGCTGATAAGCTTTTGTCAGAACTAGCAAAAGTTAGAGAAAAGAATGTTCAGGGTTAAGGAGATGGGGGTATGGAGATCTGTTCAGAGGCTGGAGGGCTGATGTCTGTGAGTCCACAATGTCTATGCCAGGAATAACCTGTCAGGTCAGTAAGAGTCAGGGTAAGAAACCCATATGTCCAGAGGTTCTGTGGACCTGTGATTGTCCTGTGAAAGTCCTGTGATTGGTAAGCCCTGGAATCGATACTGAAGGTCAAAGACAGAAGGTCCAAAACTCAAATCAGTGAGTCAGAAGTCAAGGGGTCTGGAAGTCAAAGGCCTGATGTCTGTGAGTCTGGGAGTCTGGTAGAGGCTGGAGTCTGTCTGTCCATCCGTCTGTGTGCCCGTGGGTGAGAGGAGGACAAGGGGCTTGCTCTGCCGTTGCTTTATTTTCTTGCTGTTGTCACATTGTTGTTATCGTTGCTTACGTTGTTCTGCTGAGAATTGCGTCCACATTATTTTGGTGCTGGAATGAGTGGCAACACTTGCGGGCTGCCCCCAGCACAATCTTAGGGTGTATTGGTTGTCAGTGCAAATGATGCACTGCATTGTATATTTTGTCTGCATTTTAAACAGCTCCAGCAATCGGAGGTCATTCCTTGTACCTTGTCAAGTGAAGACAAAAAGCCCATGAGCCTTCAAAACCACTGTATTAGTCTGTCTGCTCCCTTTGGACACTGTGGATAACCGATCTATATCACCCTGTTTCCCTTTACTCTTTGGTGTGCTGCCACTTGCTGAACTTGCCATTGCTTACCCTTCTTAAATGCCCTCACCACAAACTTCCGGATCGAATTCTTGCCACTCCTCAATGCATCTCCATGCAGCCAACACATCCCTCCAATACAATCAATCGACTTTCCAACTTTTCCCACTCCTGCAGTCTTCTCCATCAAGGTTCAGGCCTGTAAACCTGAACTGCTGAATGGTAAATGTAATACAGACGGGAAGAGACATAGAACTAAGCCTTTACTCGCAGTGCTCCAGTTGTAGGTTTTCACAAATAAAACACCGGAGCTGTTTCATAACAACTCATTTATTGAACACCAAAAACTGAACACGAAGTGTACTATAAGTCCTTTACATAATTACAGTACCTCATCACATCAGACCCACCTCTTAAAGTGAACCCCAACTCAAAATCGGTGGTCGTGAATTCTGTACATTTCCACCAACTACATTACCCTACATGGTCATTAAAACCCACATCACCCATTACCCGCTTCCCTTCCCCCTTTTGCCCCCTTCACTTGCAATCCTGATGAGGGATCTCAGCCTGAAATGTTGACTGCTCATGTCCCTCCAAAGGAGCTGTCTTACCTTCTGAGTTCTTCCACGTGTTACTCAAGGTTTTCAGCATCTGTAGAATCTCTTCTCACTCTCGGATTCCTACCATTTCTGCGCAACTTGACGCATCGCCTTGGATCCCCCACAGAAATTCCCTTTTCTAGTTAGTCAGCCTTGTCAGATGCCTTGCTAAAGTACACAAGACAAGTACAAAAGTTTTTTTGAAAAGTTATATGGAACATGAAGAAAAGATTTCCAGCGAACAATGCATAGCTTGGATATGAGATCATTCTGTATCAAAGGAATGCACAATCTCACAATACCTTGGGTTATTTTAAAAAGTAAAAGCATTTCTAAACAAAGTGTGTCCACATATTGGACCACCTGGGAATGTTGAACTCTGTCTTTTATAAGATATTATGAGAATATTGTATTATCACTGAAGTTTTTCCAGGACTCATGAATGCGATTAAATGGTAATTACTGGGTAAAATTGAACGAGGGGAAGTAATTCAGGAAATAAGATAAGAACAAGAAAATTGCACCATCAAATGGGATTTTTGCCAAAATCATTTTCTTAGGTGAATTGAAATAAATCATTTGGGAACTATTCCAAGAAAGATATCAATCTGCTATTAATGTATATTCTCGAGAAAGTAGGTAAAGTGTAATTAAGAACAGGTAATTGGTAGCTTTCTCCTGGAGATATCTCAGTTCTTACCTATACTGAATAATAAGTTAACACTATTCCATACCTGAGACAATGGGAACAATGAGATGTTGCAGTGGAGTAGACTGGAGGAGCTGGTGGCCTGCCCTTTGGAATGTAATTACAACTTTGATGTGGAGAATGTTGTGTTGAGAGTAAGCTAAATTTCATTTTCTTGACCTGGTTAGAGTGTTTTACAGAGACCGTGTTAATGGTCGGGTTGAATTGTTCTCTGGTCTTTGCAAATGTTTCGCCACCGTGCGAGGAGACATCATCAGCGCGCTGCTTATTTTGGCGTGTCCTCTGAATGCTTGGCCTGTCAATCAGCTCATTGGCCATCATTTCAGAAAGCAAATTGTGTCGTAGGAGGAAATCTCATCGCTGATTGGTTGTGTGGCAAAATTTGTGTGTTGTGTACATTGCTTCATATGTAGGGTCAAGGTCCACATGTCTGTTTACAGTATTGTTTGTGGAAAACCATGCTTCTAGGAATTCTCTTGCATGCTGCATTATTTGCCTGTGCCATGACCTTCAGTGATGCCTCCTGAACTTGTGCCCCTCTCGATCTTCAGGGGCACAGACCAGGGAGAGTTGGTCATGCCGCTTTACACCCCATTGATGTTCATGGATCCTTGTGGATCGTTTTCTCCCAGTCTGGCCAAAGTAACATTTGCTGTAGTGTCGGTGGTACATCTCCAGTGCCTTGAGAGTCCATGTTTCAGAAGAAAGGCTAGAAAGCCACAATCACCTTGCAGACCATTGACTTTGTGCTGGGCTTGTTAACCAGTTCCATAAACAGTTTTTTCCTCATTCAGCCAAAGCCTCTGTTGTTCTATTGAGTGCAGGGCTGGCCTTCATCATTGATGCTAATAGAGAATGGGAAGTCGTTCATGCTTTTCACAGTGGCACCATGGACCTTTGTTGTCTGTGTTGTATGTAAGAGGAATCTGGTAGTAGAATTCAGATGCTGTGAGTATTTAGAGTGAGGCCCATTGTTTTATTTATGTATTGAGATAAAACACGGAAAAGGCCCTTTCAGCCCTTCAAATCATGCTATCCAGCAATCCCCCAATTTAACCCTAGCCTAGTCACAGGCCAATCTACAATGACCAGTCAGTATGTCTTTGGACTGTGGGAGGAAAACGGAGCATGCAGAGGAAACCCACGCGGTCACGGTGAGAACGTACAAACTCCTTACAGGCAGCGGCAGGAACTGAACCCGTGTCACCGGTACTGTAAAGCATTATGCTAACGTGATTCTGTAAGTGTATCAATGGTGCCCGACACTAGACTCCCAAATCAGATATTCTATTCTGAACTGGGCCTCAGGATGGGTAACCAGGTGTACAGAGAGAAATGTTCGAGAATATTCTCAAAATCTTCATGAAAAATATGACGTAACTCCTCTGACACTGGGGTATTCCTTGTCCAAGGTAATTTAAAACAATATTCAGGATCCTGTTGAGAACCTCTAGTCCATTTACAGACAGAGCCCTACATACATGGCAGAAGTAGTGGATCACGTCCCCAAATACCCATCTGCTCACCCACCTCCTACTTCATCAGTGGAAGAATCTGTGAATCTTAAACTGGCCCAATCAGCCACCTCAGAAACTATTGAACTAGAGCAGAAGGAATGTGTAAAATTGGCAGTTGGTTAATGACTACGTTGTTGTCAGAAGTACCAAGGCACAGTGAAAAACTTTGTCTTACATGCTATTCGTGCAGGTTATTTCACCACATCCTTACATTGAGGTAGTACAAGGGAAAAACACTAACAGAAAGCTGGATGAAGTGTTGCAGTTACAGAGAAAGTGCAGTGCAGGTAGACAATGAGGTGCAAAGGCCATAACAAGGTAGACTGCAAAATCAAGTCCAACTTACCATACACAAGGTCTTTTCAAAAGTCTTATAACACTGGGATAGAAACTGTCCTTGACCCTGGTGGTATGAAGTTTTAGGTGTCCATCATTAAGGACTCCCACCACCCAGGGCACCCCTCCTCTTATTGCTACCATCAAGAAAGAGGTACAGAAGCCTGAAGGCACACACTCAGTGATTCAGGAACAGCTTCTTCCCCTCTGGATGGACATTGAACCAATGTCCACTACCTCACTATTTTTTTATTTCCTATTTTTATTGCTCTACTTATTTAAATTCTCTCTCTCTCTCTTTCTCTCTCTCTCTCTCTCTCTCCCTCTCTCTCTCTCTCTCTCTCTCTCTCTCTATATATATATATACACACACTGTAATTCACAGTTTTTCTCTATTATTTCTTCATTGTACTGCTGCCACAATGTTAACAAATTTCATGACACCCACCAGTGGATATTAAACCCGATTCTGATTCTTTTTTTATCTTCTGCTATACGTGTGTGTGTGAGTGTGAGTGTGCGTGTGTGTGAGTGTGTGTGTGTGTGTGTGTGTGTGTGTGTGTCTGAGAGTGTATGTGTGGGTGTGAGTGTGTGTGTGAGTCTATGTGTGGGTGTGAGTGTGTGTGTGAGTCTATGTGTGGGTGTGAGTCTATGTGTGTGTCTGTGAGTGTGTGTGTGTGTGAGTATGGGTGTGAGTCTATGTGTGTGTGTGAGTGTGTGTGTGGGTGTGAGTGTGGGTGCGAGTCTATGTGTGTGTGAGTGTGTGTGTGAGTGTGTGTGTGAGTGTGTGTGGGTGTGAGTGTGTGTGTGTGTGAGTGTGGGTGTGAGTCTATGTGTGTGTGTGAGTGTGTGTGTGTGGGTGTGAGTGTAGGTGTGAGTCTATGTGTGGGTGTGAGTGTGTGTGTGTGAGTGTGTGTGTGAGTGTATGTGTGGGTGTGAGTGGGTGTGAGTGTGGGTGTGTGTGTGGGTGTGAGTGTGTGTGTGTGGGTGTGAGTGTAGGTGTGAGTCTATGTGTGGGTGTGAGTGTGTGTGTGTGAGTGTGTGTGTGAGTGTATGTGTGGGTGTGAGTGTGGGTGTGAGTGGGTGTGAGTGTGGGTGTGTGTGGGTGTGTGTGTGTGGGTGTGTGTGGGTGTGAGTGGGTGTGAGTGTGTGTGTGAGTGTATGTGTGGGTGTGAGTGTGTGCACAAGAGAGAGGGAGAAGGTATAGATATGCAAATATGCTCAGACATATGTGAAACATCTAGTCTGTTAGATTTTCTTTTTTTTGTAATTTATTTTTTTATTGAAGTTCATCAAACAAACATTTCCATAAGATGTATTTCAGACATTGTACATATATATCATATAGATTTTCAATGAAGAACTGGTTCTGTATTTATGTGCCTTAAACTTCAGCAGCCCCACACTCTTGTTTCACAGTTCAGGGCAAGGGACACAACTTTATACATTGTCCATGCACTGACTTGTTCCCTGCTTTAATGAATAGTTAAACACACATTTGTTTATCAAATAGAGATAAATAAAGATAAAAGATGAATAAATTGGATGCCAAAGTTCAAACTTCAAAGTATGTTTATTATCAAAATATGCATACATTATTCAACCTTGAGATTCGACTCCTTACAGGCAGCCACCAAAAAGAACTCATTAAAAACAGACCATAGGAGCAGCAGAAAAATGATGGGGGTAGATTTAGTCAGAATATTGACACTGGAGGGTTAAGTTGCTTGATATCTTAACAAAATGGTATTTGTGCCTGTCTTGAATGTAAGATTAGAACACCTGGTCAGCCGTCCAATAGCTAAAGGCAAGTCCGTATCGACCATCAAGCCCCCATTTATATGAACCCTACTTAGAGGCTGCAAACTGAGTGAGATGGTCCATGTCCCATTTAAACCAGGATGGTGTAAAAGAGTAGTTCCAACAACTAGGCTTGAAATAATTAAATATTTGTCTGTAAGTGAAAGCAAACAATTGTCCAGCCTTCTAATCAACTGGTGCCATGTTGAGGATGTTTGATTCAGTTACAAATATTGTCAAAGTGCAAAGAAAGGGAAGAATAGTGAAAGATGTGCAGCCACGTGAACTCTTACTTTTTATCACTGTTTGATGTAGTCTTGCAAACTAACTTAAATATTTCTCTCAATCTCTTTCATTATTTCCAGTACTAGAGCTTGACTGTGTTGTAGTTTAATAAAAAGTTTGCTAGACAGTTTTACTTCTGTTTTATCAGGAGCAGAACTGAGAATGTCATTTCTCCTAAGCGTATGAATGATATAAATGTTTGTCTCAAGGGCTTTGTTCTCCACATCAGCCAGTCGATTTGTAATTCACAGATACACTAGATGCAACAGTAATCTCAGTTCAACTTGTACTTAACTGTGTTTTAAGAAGACGTTATAACAGGCGAGGGAATGGGTGGAGTTAGTGTTCAGAGGGACCTGGGCAACAGAATTTTGGAATGTGAAACACTGAAAGCAAATATTCAAGCATAGCTGAGAATCAGAAGGCAACAACACATTGGCCTCCAATGCAAGAGGACATGAATGTAAGAATAAAGACTTCCAATTGTACAGAGTCCTGGTTAGACCACAACAGAACTCTGTACAATTGGAGCATTGTAAATTTCTAGACAATATTGTCTTCAGCTACACATCCATACAGGCCTGGTCTCACTCGATAAATAAATCCCTCAACTTTAGAATCATACAGTCAAGAAAGCTACAGCACAGAAACAGGCCCTTTGGCCCCTGTAGTTCAACTGAATCATTTAAACTGCCTGTCTCTGTTGACCTGCACCGGGACCACAGCCCTCCATGCCCCTACTATCCATTTACCTATCCAAACTTCACTTAATCATCAAAATTGTTCATTCATCACACAAACCAACCTTCTATGCTTGGACTCACTTTACACCACACGCTGTCGGAGCAGTGCTGCCAGGATAATCAAGGACACGACCCACCCAGCCAACACACTTTTTGTCCCTCTTCTCTCCGGGAGAAGGTTCAGGAGCTTGAAGATTCATACGGCCAGATTTGGGAACAGCTTCTTTCCAACTGTGATAAGACCGCTGAACAGATCCTGACCCAGATCTGGGCCGTACCTTCCAAATATCCGGACCTGACTTGCACTACCGTACTTTCCCTTTTCTATTTTCTAATTATGATTTATAATTTAAATTTTTGTTATATTTACTTGGATTTGTACTTCAGGGAGCGTGAAGCGCAGAATCAAATATCACTGTGACGATTGTACGCTCTAGTATCAATTGTTTGGTGACAATAAAGCAAAGTAAAGCAAATTGAGACTGCATGCACCACTTGTGCTGACAGCTCATTCCACACTCCCATGACCCTCTGAGTGAAGAAGCTTTTCCTCATGTTCCCCCTTCAACTTAGCTTTATTTATTCTCCCCTTAAAAGTGCTGTGGAGGCTCAGTAACTCAGTATAGTCAGGACTGAGATCAATAGAATTATTGATATTAAAGGAAGCCAGGGGTAATGAGGGCAGTGCAGGATGATTAACAATGATCTTATTGAATGGCAGAACAAGTAAGAGGGGCTGAATGGCCGACTTCTGGTTCTGTTACTTGCACTCTGATAAGAACAAGAACGGGCTTCACAGAAGAACGTAGAACATCACAGCACAGTGGAAACCCTTCAGCCCTGTAGGAAACAACCTGACCAAGAGTTTAAAGGCTCCAATCCCATCTCTAAAACGGAACCTCGCAAGTTCGAGTTGCATACATTCAAGGCATAAATGTCATGGAAATCAGTAGCACAATGCATGACAAACATAAGTTAGAAAAATCTTAAAATTAACATAAATTGCAAGCTTGATAGAAAAAGGATTTTCCCCTTTTTTTTGTAATTATATCCTCAAATGGACTGCCCAGTCTTCTATTTTTTGTTTTAAGGTTAGTTTAGTGGGGTTTTTTTTCTTCTCAATAATAGAAATTTTAAGTCTTTTTTTATGAATTGTTAAGAGGAGTTGTGGTTCCTTTTATCTATTAGCTCAATGTTATACTATACATGATTTTGACAGTGTATATTCCTTTCTTTGTTCTTTTATTGAAATATGTATTTGATATAACTTCTCCTCTGATTTGTATTTATCCTTTTTTTAAAAATCAATAAAAAAAGATTAAAAATGAGAAAAATCGTCAAGATTGTGCAAGCATCTCTGGCAATTAAATGAACTTGGGACTCAGGTTTAATATCACCAACATATGCCGTGAAATTTGTTGTCTGTGGCAGCAGCACAATGTGATACATAGTATTAGAGAAAGCAATGTGAATTACAGTAAGTATATATATTAAATAGTTAAATAAGTAGTGCAAAAACAAAAATAAAAAAGTTGTGAGGTAAAATTCATGGATTTAATATCTATTCAGAAATAAGATGATAGAGGGGAAGAAGTTCGTGAGCATTGAATAAACTAAGGAAAGGGTCCAATGGAAAAAGATGTGGGTGATGGGTGGATAGATGGAGAAGGTGGGGGTCCGTATTACCCTCTGCATGAAGATGTTGCCCTTTAAATCTTTCACCTCTCACCTTTAATTTATGCCTTCTTATTTTAGATCCCCATCCCTGACAAAACACTGCATGCACTCATGATTTTATACACTATAACAATACCGGAATTCTCAATAGTATCTTACACTGAAGGAGCTTAAACACAGGGTCAGCGACATTAAAGAACAAGCTGAAGAGCAGGAAAAGTAATGGACATTATTTATCAGATGAAGACAGCTGGTAACCTAGCCAGTAACTTAAGTTACTACCTGTGAGCTGAAGCAGATATTTATCCTCCCATAACAAACAGGAGCACAGCATGTACAGTGAGGTCACCACTCTAAGCCTACTGTGCAGGGAAATAAAAGCACTCAGCAGGCCAGGAGGCAACTGTGTGGGGCAAAACGGTGCCAACATTACAGATCAATGACCTTTGCACCAAACCGAGAGAAGTTAAAAATCAATTAAGTTTTAAGTTACAGAGACGGGGGAGAAGTGGAGCGAACAAAGATGTAAAGAACTAAGGCCACTGTAGGAGCCAGTTAACTGATGGATACAAGCAGGAACACAAAAGGCATGATAGAGCAGCTGTTACCTAATGTTATTACAGTGCCGGTGATGCAGGTTCAGTTCTGCCGTTGTAAATAAGGAGCTTGTACGTTCTCCCTGCGACTGCGCGGGTTTCTTGCGAGTGCTCCGATTTCCTTGCACATTCCAAAGATGTATAGGATGGTAGATTAATTGGGTGTAACTGGGTGGTACTGGCTCATTCGGTCGGAAGGGCCTGCTGCTGTGTTGAATCTCTAAATTTAAAAAATTTATTTCTGCTGCACAGCAGACAGGGAGTAAGAGGTTCCGGTCAATTGCAAGTGTTTATCCAAAGGTTCAAACTTAAAGTAATCTTCACCACGGCCTGCTGGGCCCAAATCTGGTCCTATGATTCTTCTGCGTGTTTAAAGGTTCAGTACAAGTAATCTTTGAGCAGTAACCATCCGCCTATCAAAGTAGATTTGCCTCCACGAGCTCCCTTCTAAGATCAGCTGCAGGAAGTGTGAAGGTTATAAATAATTCCTACCGAGTCAGGGATCACTGCCCGCTGTTCTGGTCAAAACACTCCTCAGCCAACATCATGGGAAGCAGATGGTTTGGTCATTTATTACAGTGGGGTTTCTGGGGGATAGCTGTGCACAAATTGGTACCCTGTTTCCAAATGTAACCACCGAGGTTGCATTTGAAGGGAATCTAATTGCCTGTAAGCACCTCAGGGATGTCCGTCTTAGAATAGAAACTCAGTAAATTAGGCTCACGTCCAATTTATAACCTCATACTTGTGGGGCGCGGAGAAGCTTCTGAAGTTAATGAAAGCAGTAGATTAAAGGGTGTAGTGGGCAGACTGAGTGAATGAGTTTGCCTCACTCTTGTTCCTCTGACTTCTTGCCCATCCTACATCAATTACGTAACAAAACTGGTCCCTCCTCTTTCCTCGGCGAATGTCCCATTTTGACCCATTTCACATGGATTCTCTGTACCATTCCAATCTGACCTTAGTCCCACGTACTCCTGTGCCGTTCCAGTGAAGCCCGATGTAAGCTCAGGGAACAGCGTATCATCTGAACTGGCCACAGTGCATTTTCTGACCACTATACCCTGTTGAGGCTCAGATAATTAGTAAATATACCTCTCCTTCCCTCGCCTACACCTCCTTCATTAGAACCTCTCACACTTTGCTTTTTTTCCCATTTAATGTTCCCAAACCTCCTGCCCTGTCACAGACCCAACCCTTTTTGTTGTACCTATAACCGTTGCCAATTCTAATTAAACCTTCCTTGGGATATCAGCAGGTTCTCCTCTCTGCTGTTACCCAAACCACTGAGTACCTTCAGCAATCTCTGTGTTTAGAAGCATCACAAAATGCTAGTTCATTCACTTGAGTTCCTCTCCAGTCTCTTGAACAAGAAAAGGATTCTCAGATCTGCTAGCTGGATTTTTGTTAAACAAAATGTACTTTATTCAAAAATAAAATTATGTACAATAAACCATTCAATTACTCTCAATCCTTTACAAATGTTTCCAATGCGGTCTTTACATTTCCACACTTTTTGCCACCCAGGTGGCACTCTGTTATTCCATATTTACATACCCTTGTTGAGGGGTATATGCCCCTATCCCTACCCCTCAACTCCCACGGGGGAAGAACCCTAGACTGTGGTCCTTCCCCACCGGGCCCTTGCGGTGGCTGCTCCGAGTTTCAGTGTGTCCCTCAGCACGTACTCCTGCAGCCGAGAGTGTGCCAGTCGGCAGCATTCCCCCACGGACATCTCCACGTGCTGGTAGACCATCAAGTTTCGGGCCGACCAAAGAGCGTCTTTGACCGAGTTGATGATCTGCCAGCAGCACCGGATGTTGGTCTCCGTGAGCGTCCCCAAGAGCAGCCCGTAGATCAGAGAGTCCTCTGTTACGCGGCTGCTGGGGATGAATCTCGACACTGTCCCTTCAATCCTCCTCCACACCAGGCTCTGCTACCTGGATAAACCGGGTCAACAGTTGTGCTGAGGTGGGTAACTGGGACAAGTAATACCATCTGGAGTTCAAGGGCAAATCATTCCCCTACCCTGGGAAAAAGACTGTGGACAGTTCTTACTTAGAACAAACAAATAATTTTACTTACAATTTTAACAAAGACAAAGGTCTTGCTCTAAGTAAGAACTGGAATTCAATTGTAAACTAAGTGGGAGAGCGGAAACCTGATTGGATGAGGACTAACCAATCAGGAGGGACGGACTGCTGGGCTATAAATACCACTGGAGCACACGTGTCCAGGCATCATCCCTGATGAAGATGGCAGAGTTGGTCATCGAAACGTCGGTTAAAATCGATACCTGTACTCGGCTGTAAGCCCGAGGAAAGTTTATGGTGCTAAAAGAGGTTTATAAAATTATGAGAGGCATAGATAGACAGCCTGAATCTTTTTCTCCAGATCAAAATGTCAAAGACCAGAGGACAAGCATTTAAGGTGAAAGGAGGAACATGAAAGGAGAAGTGCGGGGCAAATTGTTTACTTGGAGAATGGTGGGTGTCTGAAATGTGCTGTCAGGGCTGGTGCTAGAAGCAGATGCGATAGTGGTGTTTAAGAGGCTGATGGAGGCACAGGGATCATGCGCAGGCAGAAGAGATCATATTTAATCCAGCATTTTGATTGTCAGAGACATGGTGGGCTGTAAAGCCTGCTTATGCTGGACTGTTTTGTGTTCTCCATTTGTCCCTGAACAGAGGAGACAGTTAAGATTGAACTGCACTGGTGGGTCTGAAGTCACATTTCGGCTGGAGTGGATATGGACAGCAAGTTTCCTTCTGTGAAGGACATACATAAACCAGAAGAGATTTTATAATCATTGACACTTTTTTCCATAAATTAGGTATATTTAGTTTTTTTAAAATTTAAATTCAACACTGTTCATTGAGGGTCACAAACTCAATTAAGAATAAAGTCACACGGAAGGATCTTCAGCCCATTGTTTCTGTACTGACCTTCAGCATTCGGTCACGGCAATCCCCTTCCATTCTCCCCACACCCCCATCAACTCTCCCAGGTTCACGACAAGAGTAATTTACTGCACTCAGGGGAAGTGCACACGGTCGCAGAGAGAATCGGAGGCTCACCGGAGAATTGGAGCTCATAGTTAGTGCTGGAGGTCAGGATTGAGTTTACGTCTCTGGCACTCTGAGGTAGCGGGTCTACCAGCAGCGCCACCGTGCTGTCCTATCATAGCCTGGGTTCTGAAGTTAGACTTTCTTGGCTTTTGCTGGAATTTCCCTGAAAAGTGCCGGGGAAGTCATCTCCAATTTTTGATTTTGACTTGCCGCATTAGAGAAGTAATTAATTGATTTTAATTGAATATCTTTAATATTCCTAAAGTGCTTTAATGTGTTTTTAATGACCTTTTAAGAAATAATATGTATCGTGTTGAGTGCGTCTGATGAGGGCAGCCTGCTGCCCATCTCCGGCTGTGTGTGGTGAAGGCATTATCCTTGAATTGCCCAAAAATGCAGATGCTCTCCCTGCCTATGCGAGTAATCCACTTAATTCACATTTCCACAGCAGCTCCACAATGACCCATCGCTGTGAATTACCAGCTTGCCTTCCTTCTGGTCTACCAAGCTGGCTCACAGACGGCAGCTCCTTGCAGGCTTATCTTCATTTTTATTTCAAGATACAGCGCAGAATTGTCCCTTCTGGCCCTCGGATCCTAACCCTAATGCAACCCACCGGTCTAATCACGGGACAATTTACAATGACCAATTAACCTACTAACCCGGTACGTCTTTAGACTGCAGGAGAAATCAGAGCACCCGGAGGAGGCCCACGTACACACAGGAAGGAGCACACTAACTTCTTTCGGAGACAAAAACACAAGTCGTCCTCAATGTTAGGCACCAATACAGTTGGCAGGTGGCAGACCCACCACCAATGGAGCAGTAATTTAAAGAGGAGGTGCTCCAAATCTATCTGGCTTTGAAGGATAGACTGAAGGATAACAAACCCATTCACTCAAATAGAGTTGTTGACATTGTAGGAAAGGGAAAAAAGCTTCATAGAGTCACATATAGGTACAGCTCAGAAACAGGCCATTCGGCCCATCTAGTCCATGCTGAAACCATTTAAACTGCCTACTCACATCGATCTTCACCGGGACCATTGCCCTCCATGCACCTAGTATGCATATACCTATCCAAACTTCTCTTAAATGTTGAAATGGAGTTCACATGCACCATTTGCGCTGGCGAAATTCCAGACCACAGCGCTCAAAATTTGGTACACAGCCAACCAGCAACGAGATTCCCTCTCCGCGCCATTAGTGAGTTTCCAAACTCAGAATCAGAATCAGCCACAGGCTTATTATCACCGGCCTGCGACGTGAAATTGAAATGGTGGCCAGCTGACTGATAAGCATATAAAGGCCAAGCATTCGGGGTACACCCCACAATTAATAGCGCATTGATGACGTCTCCTTGTATGGTGATGAAATTTTTTCAAGTAAAATGCCGTGAGTTGTTCATGACCAGTTCCTGTGGGAAATAAACCCAATCTAATCGTAGATACGGTGGCACTAAATAAGCTGTTTTCGACACCCATCCTAGCATATTCCATTTGTTGTTTTGCTGTCTGTAAACAGTGGACAGTGCTGGGAATGTTGGTAACCACAATTATTTCAAACAGCTCCAGCAGTTTCTAAGCAATGGTGCCTGGATTATGTAAAACTACAAACAACTAACATATACAGTATACAACATGACAATGTCATTATGTTCCACAGTTATGTAAACATTATAAAAGTTAGTGGCTGTGGCACTCCAGGTATCCCAGTCCAAACAACAATCTGTAGAAGAAAATCAGTGGGTTGAGCAGCATCTGAGGCAGGAAAGGAACTGCTGTTGTTTCAGGTAAAAGACCCCCATCAGGGCTCCATCACAGGAAAGGAGCTTTCAATGGACGGAGGAAAAGATTTAACAATGCTCTCAAAGCCTCCTCCCCCATGGAAGGTGTCACGGAAGAAACATTCCATTCCGCACCGATCGCTGAGACTCCCTGGTGCACGACAGCTCAAGGTGGGGAAGGAGAATTCAGGATGGAGCGGAGAATCCCCATGCCATGAGTCATGGAGCTGGATGTAAGCACCATGTTGTACGTCAAATTGCCCTCCTGTCCATCCCATCGGTCCCTAGTCAGCAGTTCCTTGTCTTCACCTTGGAATCCACAGATCTAAAATCATCCTCTATCCCTGTGGTGGGCGGATGGCGGAAAGGCTTGAGTCTCAACAAGCTGGAACCTGTGCAGCAGATCCTGATTGCCCTGCACAATCAGATGGAATAACTGTGCTCGAAACCTCACGGATCACTTATAAAGGCATGCTGCTCTTTCAGTGCTGGAAAGAAGAATCCTCCCACACGTGCCCTGCTCTGAGGACAGACCTCAGAAACCATGGATGGGAGACCTCAACGCCAAGGGAAGGCCTGTGGAATTGGACTGAGTTCCAAACTCCGCTGCTCGCTCCTCTCTGAGAGAGCAACTGTTGTGTTGTAGCATGGCTCCACATGGGGCCTCCTGACGCAAGTCAGTTCAATAGAATCTAAAATCGTGCGGGGGGGGGGGGGGTCGAATGATCAGCCGCAGTTGCCGTCAATGCCCTACTGAGTTAATTAAACTAAATTCATTATGGATGTTTACATCGATTCAAATGTGTGTGTTACAACAGTAATCCAGGGTATAATCTAGGGCAGTTGTACATAGAGGATAGAGCCAGAGGAACATTCATCATCCCACCCTGTAATGACTAATTTTGTTGAGAACATTGGCATTCATGTACATAAGTTTCTTTCACACCCTCCTGCCCTGCTCTGTTTATACAGTAGCTGCAGGTTGATTTTCTAGCCGTGGCCTTGGGGACGTTGGACTTTCATGGAATAAGCTAATGACCCCAACTTTACCTCCACATAGAAATGTAAGGTGTTCCATGCCATATTTGGAAATATACTAGCGTGCTGGTAAATGTTTATCCTGCTTTGTCAGCACAGAGATAGGCCATTCAGCCCATCAAGTCCATACTGAGCACCCACCACCCATTTAAACTAATTGCACTCGAATGGATAGTGTCTGTTGCTGGCATGGTTAGACTCATTTCGTCGAATACTCTCCACATTTCCATCAGCTCCCTCCAGGTCACAACGCTCACCTATGCACTGGGGGGAATTTACAGTGATCAATTAACCTACCAATTTGTACTTCTTCAAGGGACGGGGGCGAAGACTCAGCTGGTCCCTGCAAACTCCGCACAGAGTTAGCACCCAAGGTCAGGATTGAACCCGGGTCGCTGGAGTTGAGAGGCAGCAGCACCACCAGCAGTGCTGGCGTGCTGCTCTTCTTTACGGACTCAATATTCACTCCCGTTCCCACATAATGTCTTCTCAGTAGTCATGTCACTTCTGCCCACAACGTCATTTAGGGCAGCAGTCAGGGTCGTCTGTCTCTGGCAGTGTTCAGGGCTTCCTTTATCACGTCAACAGCTTCTTTTCGGTTTTCACCACCATCAGTCATTGGGGGTGGAGACTCGGGATTCTTCATTGCGGTCTCCATAAAAGTTTTGTTTTAGTCAGGGTTGTTAGTCCTGAGCTGAAGCCTAAACCTGGAGGGACGGTGGACCACCCTTAGTCTGCCCTCTACCCTTTGATCTGTTTAGTTTGGTTGACCTTACCAACAGCCAAAGCTTTAAAGCCTGACTCAAGCCAATGTAGCTCTCCAGGTCATTGAGGATCTCAAGTCTCTGGTCCTCTTGGAGGACCCTAATTTTACTGCTATTGATCTGGCACAGTTTATTTTATTTTATTTACTGAGATGCAGTGCGAATAGGCCCTTCCAGCCTTTGAGCTGCTCTACCCAGTAACTTCCCAATTTAATCCAAACCGAATCATGGGACAATTTACAATGACCAAGTAACCTACCAACCGGTACGTCTTTGGACCGTGGTGGGAAACTGGAGCATCATGGAAGAAACCTGCGTGGTCACGGGGAGAACGTACAAACTCCTTACAGGCAGTGGTGGGGATCGAACCTGGGGCGCCGCTGCCATAAATCATTGTGCTAACCGCTATGCTGCCATGCCGCCCCAGTTGAACACCTTACTCGCTCTCCTCACTTGTGTAACAGGAGCAGCAGATGAATCGGAGCATGGCATATCTGTGGAAACTAGAGTGCCAGAAAGGAAACCAACACGGTCACAGGGAGAACATGCAAACTCCGCATGGACAGCACCCAAGGTGAGGATTGAGCCCGGGTATCTGCCGCTCTGAACCGGGGCATTATCACTCTGCCCATCTATTGGGTTACTCTCTGTCTCTTACATTGATCACACTCCTATAGCAGGCACGGTGAGAGCTTGAGAGAGTCAAACTTACTCTGTATTTAACCCTTGTTATATACTACTTGAAACACTGTCATAGGAAAGCATCATCTACCATCAGAGATCCCCACCATCCACATCATGCTCTCCTCTCACTGCTACTGTCAGGTAAAAGGTACAAGAGCCTCAGGACTTGCACCGCCAGGTACAAGAACAGTTAATACCCCTCAGCCATCAGGCCATTGAACAAAAGGCATTGACTACACTCATTCTACTTCTGGTGTTCCCACAACCGATGGTCTCACTTTAGGGACTCTTTGTCTCATTATCTCATGTTCTCATTATTTATTGTTATTTATTTATATTTGTACAGTTTGTTGTCTTCTGCACTCTGGTTGATCTTTCATCAATCCTGTTATAATCATTATTCTATAGATCTGCTGAGTACGCCCGCAGGAAAATGAATCTCAGGGTTGTATATGGTGACGTATATGTACTTTGATAATAAAATTTACTTTGAACTTTGTTACCTGTATTTAATCGTAGAGTAACAAAGGATCATTACTCTGTATCTAACCAAAGATGTCTTAACCTGCAAGTGTTTGATAAGACAGCACAGAAGAAACTTATTATTTGCGTCTAACCCATACCGTATCTGCTTCAGAAGAGTTTAGTGGGACAATATATTGGGAGCTGATCTCTGTATTGAGAGGGCTCAGTTTTAAGGTGGTTGGAAGTAGATACAGAGAAGATGTCAGGGGTAAGATTTTTCCGCAGAGAGTAGCGAGTGCGTGGAATAGGTTGCCTGCGACAGTAGTAGAGGTAGATACGATAGGGTCTTTTAAGGGACTCCTGGATAGATACATGGAGCTTAGTGAAATAGAGGGCTATGAGCAACCGTAAAGTAAGTACATGTTCGGCACAGCATTGTGGGCTGAAGGACCTGTATTGTGCTGTAGGTTTTCTATGTTTCTATGTATCCAAACCATACTGCTCTGAATGCATTCCTTGGGAGAGTGTTTAACTCTGTAATAGCAACAGATGCTAGAAACACTCCGCAGGTCAGGAGGCACCTCTGCAGAGAGAGACAGGCTTGAAGTGTCAGGGCTGAAGGCCCATCATCAGAGCTGTGTAAAAGAGAGTAAAAAAAAATTAGTCACTTGAAGTTGCAGAGTGGGTACAACAAATGGACTATCTCCAATGGGGCACAGACAGGATTGTCACGGGGGTAATCTCGAACTGAAACCATCTGGTTGATAGGTTGATGAGAGCAAGAGAACAAGCAAAGGTTAATTGGTAAATTGGTTTATTACTGTCACATGTACTGAGGTTCAACGAAAAATATTGTATTGCACGTCATCCAGACAGATCATTGAGGTTGTACAAGGGGAACAAATAAAGTGTTAGTGTTACAGAGAAAGAGCAGAGCAGTCAGGCAATATAGAGCAAGACTGTGGTGAGGTGAAATATGGAGTCAAGACTTTATCTCGGAGTAGGCCCTTCCAGCCACACTGCCTGGCAACCACTAATTTAATCCGAGCCTAATCACGGGACAATTTACAATGACCAATTAACCTACCGACTGGCACGTCTTTGGACTGTGGGAGGAAACCAGAGCACCCGGAGGAAACCCACACGGTCACGGGGAGAACGTACAATCTCCTACAGACAGTGGCTGGAACCGAACCCGGGTCACTGGTACTGTAAAGCGATGTGCTAACCACTACACTACCGTGCTACCCTGCTGGAGGACCATTGAAAGGTTTTATTTTCTTTGGTTTCCAGATGTAGTGTAGAAACAGGCCTTTTCAGCCCATCGAGCTGCACAGCCCAGCAACCCATCTACAGAATCCTAGCCCAATCACAGGACAATGACCAACTCACCTACTAACTGATATGCCTTTAGACTGTGGGAGGAAACCAGAGCACCCGGAGGAAACCCAAGCGCTAACTACTACGCTGCCATGGCAACCTGTACAATACTTAAGAGTGGGCTAGAAGCTGATAGAAGGGACGTAAAGACTACAAAACGTGGAGCTATAGGGCTCTCCCAGCATACAAGAATGTGCATACAAGATGGAAGGGAACTGAGCTAACATCGCAGATGAATGGCTTTCAACAGAAGTGACTTGTTCTGATGCAGGCAGACAGTCACCTGAATTTATAGATTTCAGAATCAAGCTCAGAAATCTATAATGTTCTCAAACAGAAGATGTAGTGATGTTCATTAGGTTTTCTGGGGCAGGAATTTACTCTGTACTTATCTCTATATTTGACCCGAGAATGTGTAATAGGAGAAAGTTAAGAGAGTTTTACTCTGGCTCTGGTCCATGTTTTCCTTGCCCTGGGAGTGAGTGGGACGGTGTGGAGGGAGCTATACTCTGCACCTCACCTGTGGCACGCTCAGTGGGGTCAGTGTACCCAGGATATTATTTTGCTTTTAACTCCTGAATTGAGGTTATTTGCTCGACAGCTTTCAGGGAGCGTTACTTATTGCTTAACCAGACGCGACAATGATTTCCCTGCGCGACCACAATTCACCTTCATCTGTAAAATCCACTTCATGGCCAAACAAAGAAAATCTCATCAGCAGAGATGCATTGTGGACATTGCACTGAGGATAAATCATGAGCTATGAGATAATATCGATGGAGGTAGATTGCTTACCTGTCACCGTTAGACAATAAGATAAAGTGTCATCAAGTCCGTTTAATGCTTGATGATCCAATGTCCAAAGCTTCACATTCCCCTTCATCACACCTCGTCCCGCTCTTCCTGATAACTAGCTATAGAGCTGCTCTCCTCTTCTGCTATGGAGCACCCAGACAGCCATAACACACATGTCAGGCTGCTGTTCATCGATTACAGCTTGGCATTCAGTGACATCATTTCAACAGCATTAATAACCGAGCTTCAAAACCTGAGCTTCTGCAACTGGATCCTCAACTTCCTCACTGGGAGACCACAGTTAAGGTGGATCATTAATAACGTCCCCTCCTCGCTGACTATCACCTCAAGGATGCGCGCTCAGCCTGTCGGCAATGAGATTATCGTGCTGAGGGGGGGCATAGCGGAGGGAACAATAATTCATTTAAGTCTTGGAATTAATCACGGCAGGCACTGCGGTGAACAGATGGGATCCTTGTGACTGAGAGAATTCACGCGGTCACTCAGATAGAGTGAGATCTGAAGGAAGGGACGGATTCCATTCTTACAGGCGTCCGGAAGCTGATATTTTTTTTTAAATTTATTGAGATAGAGCGTGGAACAGGCCCTTCTGGGCTTTCGAGCCACACCGCCCAGCGATTCCCCCAATTTAATCTTAGCCCAATCACAGGACAATTTACAATGATTAATTAACCAAGCAACCGGTATGTCTTTGGACTGTGAGAAGAAACCTCAGCACCTGGAGGAAACCCATGCGGTCACGGGGAGAATGTGCAAGCTCCTTACAGGCAGCGGTGGGAATCTGGGATTGTGTCCATAGTTTAGCAAATCACCTGATTCGGTAATTATATCTCCATAGTATTGTAATGAATGATGTTGTTGAAGAATAACTGACGTGAGCATTGATTGTCTTCCCATATCCAATGCTGGTTTCGATAGGCTTAAGGTGTTAGTGGATGTTACGTTGCCCAATTGAATATCATAGCACAAGCATCAATAGAAGTGATTGTTTGCCAATCTCCACAGAAAATCTCCTGTGGCTTCCCATGATGCAACTGGCTGCCCGTGTTCTTCAAACTCAGTGATGCCTGATTACAACAGGACGACTACGTGGACTTTATCAAGATTCACAAAGGATGCAGAAATGATTCACAAAGAGGTTACCAGAACTGAAGGCCTAAAGCGAGGCTCATTCAGCTGGGGTGGTTTTCGCGGGACCGTAGGAGGCTGGCGGGTGATCTCATATATAAATCATGAAGCGTGTAGGCGAAATGGATGATCACAGTCTGTTTCCCAGCCTAGGAGAATCTAAACTAGAGGGCTTGGGTTTAAGACATGTATAAGGAGAAAGATTTAAAAGGGAGTTGAGGATGAAAGTTTCATACAGAGGGTGCTGGATGTATGTGTCAGGGAAAATGCAACAGGAAAGCACAATTGCAATGCCTAAAAGGCATTTTGATGGGTACATGGATAGGAAAGGGATAAGGGACAAATGAAAGTAAATAGGACCAGCATAGAAAGATAGTTTGGCTGGACAAGTTGGGCTGAAGGGCCAGTTCTAATTCTATGATTCTAACGACTCTGTGACTGGTTTTCATTTGAATTTAATAACATACACTCAGTGGCCACTTTACGACGTACATCCTGTACCTATTAAAAAAGTAGCCACTGAGTTCATGTTTGTGGTCTCCTGCTGCTGTAGCCCATCCACCTCAGGGTTCGACCTGTTGTGCACTCTGCACACCACTGTTGGAATGTGTGGTTATTTGAGTTACTGTCACCTTCACGTCAGCTTGAGCCAGTCTCCCGTGACCTCTCTCATTAACAAGACTCTGTCACCCACAGAACTACCGCTTACTTAGATGTTTTAATTTGTTTTGCACTCTTCTCTGTGCCTGCTGCATGTGAAAATCCCAGGAGATAGCAATTTCTGAAATACTCAAACCACCCCATCTGGCACCAAGAAACATTCTATGGTCAAAGTCAACTAGATTACATTTCTTCCCCACTCTGATGTTTGGTTTAAACAACAACTGAATACAGACATACAGCATACAGACTTGACCTTGTCTGTATGGTTTTATGCATTGAATTGCTGCCACATGATTGGCTGATTAACAAGCAGGTGTCCAGGTGTACCTAATAAAGTGGCCATGGGAACTCATTCATGTAAATAGGTGTAAATAACCACTCGTGTGTTTTGGGGTTCTGCATCCTTTCCTTAAAGATTATCTTGCATTTAAAATTAGTGATAAAATTGCCCTGATTTATAAATCACCTTCAGATGCCTCAGGAATTAAGAGGTATAGCTATGAAAGAATTTTGAAATTTAATACATCTATTAACCAGAAGTCAAAACATGGCAAATGCTGGGAATATAAAATTCATAGCATCAAATTCTAGTAATTTTCAGCAGGTCAGGCAGCATCTGAGGAGAAAGAAAGAGTAAACGTTTCTGATCAATGACCCTTCATTGTGGCTTTATGAAAGATTCATTAGCATTAATTAATAAATCATTAATTCTGTTATCCCTATACAAGTGTTGTCAGATATGTTGAGTAACATCATAACTTGTATCACTCTGGTAATGTGCACAGAGAAGGAGTTGATACCTCTGGCACGCCTGCCATTCTGTAATGTAGAAGTTCAGCTAATTTGCCGATTGGGCATTGTTCCGAACATTGTTTCCACCGGGCTGGTCACTGATGGGTCTGCTCGAGGTACATAACCGCCTTTCCATTGGTTAGCTCCTGTGTCCTAAGGCACCAGTTTCTGGTCCCAGACCACGTATTGTGATACCTATGACTAGTTTCCGCTGTTCCGGTGTACAAAGGTGAGAACACGTGTGCTAGTCGCTCTCTTGATCCCAAACCACTCTGGGCTGTGAGCTGTGGGCAGTGCTGGAGAAACCATTAGGAAGGTGTGTTATAGTTGGCAGAGGGGCTTGAGTTTTGTAGTGCAGTTGTTTATCACTTGTTTAATCTTGTTGTGTAACTTGGACAGATATAACAAGTCTATTGAATTAGTGTTGTAGTTTCTATAGTTTGAATGACTTGGATAAGTGCTTGTTTGACTTAAATGTGAGTGAATTGTTTTTTTTCGCTTGCTTATGGATAAACAGTTGCTGTACATACCCACAATCAGTATCTGCTATTTCACTTACCGAAACCACAGATCTGCTTCTATACAACACATGAAGAAGAAGAAGAAGAAAGCCCTTGACTCTGAGTGGAGTCATCAGGACGCCATCGTGATGATGTTGTTTTTAGCAGGCTTTCTTGTTTTTACGGGGCTGTGTTGCTAGCTCGATGCTCAACCCGGCACGGATGGAAAGCGTGCAAGGGAGCCGGATGGATTCGAACTCGGGAGCCTTCGCTCCAAAGTCCGGCACTGATGCCACTACGCCACCAGCCGGCCATACAACGCATGGTCTTGTTGAGATGTTGGAATGGGCTTGAGGGGCCGAGTGGACTACTCCTGCTCCTTTGATCTTGAGGTATGGCTAATTGCACAAAGAGTGGTAAAACAGGAGTGTGAATAATCAGATATTCTGCTTCTGTAAACGCTAACAGAGGGATGTGTCTGAAGCTAAAATAAACTCCTGAAGAATCAATGGGTCGAGCAGCGTCTCTGGAGGCAAAGGGATGGTTGATGTTCTTGCATCAGGAACAATGTGCATTGTCTGGGATTTCTTTTACTCACTCAAGGGATGTGGAGCCAGCATTACCTGTTCCTAGTTGTTGTGGAGAAGGTGGTGGTAAACCACCTTCTAGAAGAGGTGTGGTCCTTCAGGTATAGGTGTGTACACAATGCTGTTAAGGAGGGTAATCCTGGATTTTGACCTGATGTTAATGAAGGAACAGCAATGTACTTCCCAGTCAGGAGGTGGGTGATGATGGTTTTCCCTCACTTTCACAGCCTCTTGCAATTGCAAGATGTTATCAGAGTGTGGTGACTCATTGCTCACTGCTCTGACAGATCTTCTCATTGCTTCTATTGTAATCACTTTGTATTGTATTTAAATCTGAATTCTATGACTCTAGGCACTTTCTCTGTAACTGCAATAGAGCTTAAATGCCAACTATAAATATGCCGATGACACAACTGTTGTTGGCAGAATCTCAGATCATGACAAGGAGATGAACAGGAGTGAGATAGATTGGCTGGTTGAGTGGTGTCGTAACAACAGCCTTGCACGCCGCATCAGTTGGATCAAGGAATTGATTGTGGACTTCAGGCAGGGAAAGTCGAGGGAACACACCAGTCCTCATCGAGGGATCGACAATGGAAAGGGTGAGCAGTTTGGAGTTCCTGGGTGTCAACATCTCCAAAGATTCTAACTCGGGTCCAATATATTGATGCAATTACAAAGAGGCATGTCAGCAGCTATATTTTATGATGAATTTTATTAGGAGTACATCACCAAAGACTAGTAAGTTTCTACACATGTACCACAGAGAGCATTCTAACTGGTTGCCTCACTGTCTGGTACGGAGGGGCTGCTGTACATATTAGAAAAAAAGCTGCAAGGGGTGCAGTCTTAGCCAGCTCCATCATGGGCACTAGCCTCCCCAGCACTGAGGCTACCTTCAAAAGGTAGTGCCTCAAAAAGTCATCATCCCACATTGAAGATCCCCATCACCCAGGACATGCTTTCATTATTATTATCAGAGAGGAGGTACAGGAGCCTGAAGACACACACTCAACATTTTAGGAACAGCTTCTTCCCCTTAACCATCAGATTTCTAAACAGACAATGAACCAACCCATGAATGTCACCTCACTATTTTGCTCTACTTAGTTAATTTATTTTTATACTTTGTTAATTTAATTTTAAGTATATTTCTCACTGTAATTTCTTGTTTTTTTTAATGTATTACATTGTACTGCTGCCACAAAGCAACAAATGTCATGACATACTGTATGTCAGTTCAGTGATATTCAACCTGATTCTGATTGTACTACCTCAAAGAGTGATGTGCTGTAATGATCTGCTTGGATTTTATGAAAAAAAAATAAGTTTTTTGGCTGAAGAGAAGATTTAACTTTATCTTCCACCTCACTACTTGTGTCAATATTAAACCAATTTCCTTTTGCCCTTCTAATTGTGAATGTGTTTTGAAGGGACCGACCAAGTCGTCTTGGTGATTTTTTGCAGAGCCTCCTACAGATAGCACCCAGTGAGTGAATGGCTAGGGATTGGGTGCCTGTGAAACAGACTAGTTCAAAGGTTCATTTGTTATCAAAGTATGTATGCAGTATACGTCTCTGAGATTTGTCTTCTCTAGATAGCCACAGAACAAAGAAAATTATGGAGTCATTCAAAAAAAACATCACCCCCCCACAAAAAGCACTTAAAAATCACCCTAAATTACATTGTGCAACGGCAACAAGAGCATCAACGCGCCCCCCCCACCCTCACATACCCCCAAAGTAGAACAACAAATCAAGGCTTCTGTGAGAACATCAAACCCCTCCCCTCCCCTCCCTCAGCCACACAAAAAAAACCCTACAAATCACGCCAACATTAAATCGCTCAGATGGCACCAAGAAAGAACAGGCAACGACACGCAATATAAAAGACATAGAACTGAAAAGAGTCCAATGCAGTCCATAAATCGTGGAACTTCAGTAGCATCCTCTGACAGCCTCGGGGTGGGGGGGGGGGGGGGAACCATTCAAACACAGAGGCAGAGCAGCGAGAGAGAGAGGCTGTCACTCACGGATATTTTATCTGGCAGCACCTTATCCAGCAGCAGCAGGAGGCAGGTAGTCGGCTTTGAACTTTCGTTCATCTCCCGCATTCACTTTGACATTTCAATCTTCCTCAATGTTTGAATCGATAATTAATAGGTACCTTAATCGGTGAAATGGAGTTGATCATCGGCACATGCACTGCCTCTAAGCTTCTTCACCTGGAGGCAGCTCATCTCCTGGAAGGCTCCTGCAGACGGCACAACGCCAGATCACTCAATTGATCTTCAAACTGTAAATCGCAGGCTCCAATAGTTCTAGAAACACATTTAAGATAAAAAGAAGACATACGAGAAGGGAAATAAGTGAAATAAACAGTTTTGTGGACTATCTGAAAGATCTGAAAGCCATCTTGACCAGAAGTCTTGAAGCATTTCGTGTGTGGTGTCAAGCTTCTTGACCACATACAGGACTTTTTTGGAGAGAGATCCTTAACATTTATTCAATGAAGTAAAGAGAGCACTTAAATGGAAGGATTCTAATCCACCTACTGCTCTTTATTGGCTTAATTCCATTAGGTCCTATTTAAGTTTAGAGAAAATTTAGTTTAGTGGACATTTGACACATCCTTTAAACTTAAGGAAACTTGGCGACCTCTTATTCAATATTTTCATGTGCTCTGATTTATGGCTCTTCCAGTTACCTCCTCGAAATGTTGGATTTGATCAGAAGATTTTTCTTTTTTCTTGCTTTCACTCTCAGTTTGAGCTGCCCAGTTCCCTTTTTTTCTCTCTTTTTTTTGTTTTGTTGTGTTTAGTGGGGTTTTTTATGTATATTAAAATTATAAAAGTTTCTTTATCTTTTTTCTTCTTTTTATGGATAAAAAGAGAATCAATTATCTCTTTCTTTATTACATACTATTAGATTAATACTATGTATGATTTTGATAATGTTTATTTTCCCTTTTATATGAATTGCTATTGATATATATATTTGAGATAATTCTCCTCTTGTTTATATATATATGTACTCTTTTATTTAATTAATAAAAAGATTGATAAAGAAAGAGAGAAAGAGCACAAAGTCCCAGGACTGAATAGAAGGTGACAGTCTGACCAGATTGGGATTACCAACCCACTTTTGATAAAAGTCTGAAGAGGGAGAACCCTGAATCTTCCAGGCCAGCAAAGAAAGAGCTACTTACAGAGCCAGGTACAGCTGGATTGTGGCGAAGAATAGTGTTTCATTTCCCTCTCAACTGTGTTCATGTCCACCCTCATACACTAATGCTTGGTTGGTCAACAACTGAACATCAATCATATGGAGTAAGAGCAGTCTGTAAACAGAAAAACTCACTGTATGCAAACAGGTTGGATTCCCGTCCTCCTGTTACATTCTGGTCACCGTCGGCACTTCCCTGTCAGAACAGAATGACAGACCTCAGCGGACGGAAAAAAAAAATCCAATCTGTTGCTTTGCTTCACTTTTAGTTCATCTCTACGTCAGCTGTCTATCAATCATCCCCACATAACTGGTTCTCTGAAACTGTGTGAAGCCAATGTATCATTTGTAACAATTATTGCCTCTCTAAGGCTATAGCTCTTTAAGGATTGTACTGCATAATTGCCCGCTATTACTTCAGGGACTGAGTCATGTGGCTATCTGTTGCAACATTGTATAGTGCAGAATTTCATGAGATGTCCGCCTCTGGGGAAGAGAGCCGCGGTAAAAAAAATTATATTCTGAGATACTTTTATTGAATGAATTCTCCTTGCCGTTAGCTCTTTGTCCTCTGTGCTCCGTATGGGATAGAGAAGAGGGATGAACCTCTACTCCCACCAGCCCTGAACATCTCCAGCAAGGTTAACATTGAACATAAAGCACTTCATCACAGGAAAGGCTATTTAGCTCATCATGTTGTGCCAGACTTGATGCCGATTTATACCGTGCCTTTCTCTGTATTGATACCTTTGTGGGCAAGTTTGCATATGATACAAAGGTAGGTGGAGGATCAAGTAGTTTCGAGGATGTTGAGAGGTAACAGAAGGGCTTAGACAGATTAGGAGAATGGGCAAAGAAGTGGCAAATGGAATACAGTGTCGGGAAGTGTATGGTCATGCACGTTGGTAGAAGAAATAAAAGTGTAGGCTATTTTATAAATGGAGAGAAAGTTCAAGTTATCAGAGGTGCAAGGGACTTGGGAGTCCTCATTCAGGATTTCCCAAAGGTTAATTTGGAAGTTGAACCAGTGGTGAGGGAGGCCAATGCGATGTTAGTATTCATTTTGAGACAACTAGAATTATAAAAGCAAAGATGTAATGTTGAAGCTTTATAAAGCACTGGTGAGGCCTCAGTTCAAATATTGTGAGAAGTTTTGGGCCCTTTATCTAAGAAAGGATATGCTGACTTTACAGAAAGTTCAAAGGAGGCTTACGGAAATAATTCCAGGATTGAAAGGCTTGTCATACGAGTAGCGTTTGAAAACTGGGCCTCTACTCACTGGAATTCAGAAAAATGAGGGGTGACCTCATTGAAACCCATTGAATGTTGAAAGGCTTTGTTAGAGTAGATGAGGACAGAATGTTTTCAATGATGAGGACACAGGCTCAGAATAGAGGGGTGTCCTTTTAGAACAGAGATGAGGAGGAATTTCTTGAGCCAGAGCGTCAGGTGAATCAGTGGAGTTCGTTGTGACAGGAGGCTGTAGAGGCCTCATCATTGGGAATATTCAAGGTAGAGGTTGATAGGTTCTTGAGTGGTCGGGGCATGAAAGGATACAAGGAGAAGGCAGGAGACTGAAGCTGAGAGGGAAAATCAATCTCAATAGGTCAATTGTCTTAGTTCTGCTCTTTTAGTAAAATTGTCTTATTATTATTCATGCGTCTCTTACCCCCTTCATATTCTTGTGTTTGTCTAAAGACCTCAAACTCCACTGAACTGCCTCCATACACAACTAGCCCTGGTCACCCGTTCTAGGCACTCATTCCCTTTCCAGTTATGTCAACAATTGGTTAAGGATCGAATGCAATGGGAAACAATTGTCTCACGTGATGCCCTACCCCTGACTGGGCTCGGGTCTTGATCAGTTCTGAAGCACCCACAACATCCCAAAACGTGGGGCGCAAGGAATTGCAGAGAGAGCACAGAACGGTACAACACAGTGTCAGCCCTTCGATCCATGATGCTGTGCTGACTTATACGAACCTACTCAACAGTCAATCTAACCTTTTCCCCCCTACACAGCATGTAGCTCTCCAGTTTTTTGCCTATCTAAGGGTCTTTTAAATGCTATTTATCAGCCTCTACAATCACCCTTGGCAATGCATTCTAGATACCTAATACTGTCTGTGTAAAACATTACCTTAACAAATTTCACGACACATGCTGGTGATAATAAACCTGACTCTGACTTACCTTTGACAGCACCCCCAAACTTTCCTCCACGTATCTTAAATGGAAGTTTTCCGATATTAGTCATTGCCATTCTGGAAAAGGCCGCTGACTGTCCAGTCTGTCTGTGCCTCTCATAATCTTATTGACCTCTATGAAGTTGCTCCTAAGAATAAAACCCAAGCTTGCTCCTGCCTTCCTTAATCCAGGCAACATCCTGGTAAATCTCCTCTGCATCCTTTCTAAAGCTCCCACATCTATCTTATAAAGAGGGGACCAGGATTAAATGCAATACTCCAAGTGTGGTCTAACCAGGGTTTTATAGAGCTCTAACATAACCTCACAGTCCTCAACTAATGAAGGCCAACGCACTAGATAGCTTCTTAACCATCCAGTCAACTTGTGTGACATATTTGATGGGTCAATGGACGTTGATCCCAAAATACTTCTGCTTCTACACACCGCTAAGAGTTCTGCTATTACACTTGTACTCTGCCTTTGCTCAGTCTTCCAAAGTGCATCACTTAACACTTTCCTGGATGCTGGAATCTGAAACAACAAACAAGTGCTGGAGGAGCTCAATGGGTCAGGCAGAATCAGTGTAGGGAAATGAATAGTTAAGTTCCCTGGGCCAGTTGTCCAGTCCCTATACAGTTTTGTCCCCCATCTGAAGGGCCTTAAAGCTCACCACTTCTTTCTGGACAGCAGACCGAATCAATCAGCACTCTTTTCCATCTGGCAGAACCAGTCCTCACCCTTAACAATTTCTCCTTCAACTCCTCCTACTTCCTTCAAACCAAAGGTATAGCCATGGGCACTCACATGGGACCCCCAGCTATGTCTGGCCTTTTCATTGCCTACATGGAACAACCCATGTTCCAAGCCTACACTGGCATCACTCCCCAACTCTCCCTACTCTACATTGACAATTGCAATTGTTCTGCTTCCTGCAGCCATGCTAAGCTCATCAATTTCATCAACTTTGCCTCTAACTCCCACCCTGCCCTCAAATTTACTTGGCCCATTTCTGGTACCTCTCTCCTCTTTGGCACGAGCATTGACTTCTCAAACTTCTGGTAATTTCCTGCCCTTCTCCATTCCCCATGCCTGTCTTCCTCACTTACCTTATCTCCTTACCGGCTATCACCTTCCTCTGGAGTTCCTCCTCCTTCCCTAGCTTCTATGGTCTTCTAACATCTCCTATCAGATTCACCCTCTTCCAGCCCTTTATCTCTGTCACCAATTAACTTCCCAGCTCTTTACTTTGTCCCCTCACCCACTCCCAGTATCACCTATCACCTGCCCCCTAGTTTCAATAGGTACAGTTAATGTTAGAGAAATGTATACACTATACATTCTGAAATACGTTTTCTTCACAAACATCCACAAAAACAGAGGAGTGCCCCAAAGAATGAATGGCAGTTAAATGTTAGAATCCTAAAGCTCCCCCCCAACTCCCCCCTCCCACGACAAGGCAACAAACCCCTGTCCCCCACCAGCAAAAAAAGCATCAGCACCCTCTACTGAGCACTCAAGTGTGCAGCAAAGCATCAATAAAGACACAGACTTGAATTACCCCAAAGACATTCACCTGGTGTTCGACGTACCTGAGGCTCTTTCTCTCTCTCCCTAATAAGGGATAAAGAGGTGTCCCCGTTTCACAGCGAGAGGGGAGACATAACAAACAACTCGTTGATTTATGATGTTATAAGACTGTTGCGTTGCTTTTTCTCAGCTCTATGCCTCTGGGCACATGGCCAACAGATTGGCCCAATGCTTCCAGTTTTCCTTGTTCTCCCGCGATGCATCAGTGGGCAGCGGCAGTACCAGCCTTGAGTCAGAGCCACAGAAATCCAGCACCCTGAAGGCATGCTAGACTTCTAGGCCGAGTGCTTAGCATATCGAAAAGCGGCCAGTCGTGAGGCCCGACTGTCGGTCCCATTCCCGTAAAGGACCAAAGTCAGAGTGGAACTCCAGGTCAGGGTCTTCAAACGAACCTTGAAAAGGGAAAAAAAGAGATGTCAAAGATAGCAATAGAGCTGTTTCCAAAGGTGCAAGCAAAGAAGTCGCCAACAATGTTGGAAAGTGTATAAAACATAGAACATAGAACATAGAATAGTACAGCACAGTACAGGCCCTTTGGCCCACAATGTTGTGCCGACCCTCAAACCCTGTCTCCCATATAACCCCCCACTCCATATACCTGTCTAGTAGTCTCTTAAACTTCACTAGTGTATCTGCTTCCACCACTGACTCAGGCAGTGCATTCCACACACCAACCACTCTCTGAGTGAAAACCCTTCCTCTAATATCCCCCTTGAACTTCCCACTCCTTACCTTAAAGCCATGTCCTCTTGTACTGAGCAGTGGTGCCCTGGGGAAGAGGCGCTGGCTATCCATTCTGTCTATTCCTCTTAATATCTTGTACATCTCTATCATGTCTCCTCTCATCCTCCTTCTCTCCAAAGAGTAAAGCCCTAGCTCCCATAATCTCTGATCATAATCCATACTCTCTAAACCAGGCAGCATCCTGGTAAATCTCCTCTGTACCCTTAATAATCATGCACTTTGGTGGAAGAAGTAAACAGGCAGACTATTATTTAGATAAGAAGAGAATTCAAAATGCAGAGATGCAAAGGGACTTGGAAGTCCTTGTGCAAGATACCCTGAAGGTTCACCTCCAGGTTGAGTCAGCTGTGAAGAAGGCAAATGCAATGTTGGCATTCATTTTTAGAGGTATAGAATATAAGAGCAGGGATGTGATGTTGAGGCTCTATAAGGCACTCGTGAGACCACACTTGGAGCATTGTGTGCAGTTTTGGGCTCCTTATTTTAGAAAGGATATACTGACATTGGAGAGGGTTCAGAGAAGATTCACAAGAATGATTCCAGAAATGAAAGGGTTACTGTATGAGGAACGTCTGGCAGCTCTTCGGCTGTATTCCCTGGAGTTCAGGAGAATGAAGGGAGATCTCATGGAAATATTCCATATGTTAAAAGGCCTGAATAGGTTAGATATGGCAAAGTTATTTCCCATGGTAGAGGATTCTAGGACAAGAGGGTACAACTTCAGGATTGAAGGACGTCCATTTAGAACAGAGATGCAGAGAAATTACTTTAGTCAGGGGGTGGTAAATCTGTGGAATCTGTTGCCACGAGTGGCTGTGGAGGCCAATACATTGGGTGTATTTAAGGCAGAGGTAGATAGGTTCTTGATTAGCTAGGGCATCAAAGGGTGTGGGGAGAAGACAGGGAGTGGGGATGACTGGAAGAACTGGATCAGCCCATGATTGAATGGCGGAGCAGACTTGATGGGCCAAATGGTCTACTTCTGCTCCTATATCTTATGCTCTTATGTTTGCCTCTTCCTTGTACTCCCTCCCTCCCCCACCTTCTTACTCTGACTCCATTCCCGTTCCTTTCCAGTCCTGAAGAAGGTCCTTGGTCTGAATCATTGACTGTTTGCTCTTTTCCACGGATGCTTCCATGGCTCCTCCAGCATTCTGTGTGCGTTACTTTAGATCTCCAGCATCTGCAGACTTTCCCCGTGGGTACGTGTTCTCATGTCTCCCTTTTCCTTTTCAAGGTGGCCGAGATTCTGCTGGAGTCTGGGATCTACAGCTGCACCCAAACTACATCCTTCAGAGGCAGTGGGCTCTCGCCGTCTGCAACTTGCCAAGTGGTCTGCTTTTCATGATCTCCAGGAGTGAGTTGGGAGATGTGAGGGAGATTGAAACATTGGGGCAACAGGCACAACTGTTCGAGGCCTCTGCACTCGAGCGCTATCCCTCTCTTTCAATGGTGGGTGAGAGCTTTTTGGCTCCAGCTTGAGGGAACTCGCGGATTATAACTTCAAAACAGCAAGCTGTTAGCCTCCCCCTCTCATTGGGGCAGGAGTGATATCTCTCTCTCCCTTGTTAGTGAGAGAGAGGGCCTGTTGGGATGTCGAAGGGTTGGGATGGACAGTAGTTTTTGATGGACTCTAGATCATTGTCTCTGGGAGTTTGTACTGCTTGCATAGCGGGTGTGGGGGGCAGATGCTTTTGCTGAAGCAAGGGGGTGGGGGGAGTGTTTGTGCATGAGAGGTGGGGGGCTTTGGGGTTCCAACGTTTTTCTATCAGTCATTCTTTGGATCTTCTTTCTTCCTGTTTCGTGGATGTCTGCGGAATAAGAAACTCAGGTTGTATACTGTACACGTGCTCTGACATTAAATTGATCCATTGACATCCAGCGTAAAGAGGTGGAGGGAAGGGATAGGGCAAGATCTGGTCTCAGAGTAGAACCTTGCCACTGACTCTCTGAGAGACAGAGCAGCTTGTTGGAAGCTAACCAGAGACACAAGGCGTTCTACAGACACTAGCAATCTTGAGCAACACACACAAAATACTGGAGCAGTAATGCCCCATTCCGTGCCATGATCTGATGAAGGGTCTCAGCCTGAAATATCGACTGTTTATTTCTCTCCTCAGCCTTCCACTCTCCCCTGTTTGCTTGTTCTCGCAGCTGTTTCCGACGGAAACACGTGCGCCAGCACTCTTTTGTCAGTTAGTCACCTTCCAGCTTTCAAGGACTCAGTACTGGCCTCAATAATTTCCAGTCACGGCCAAGGATCCTGATATTTTGGGCAGCTCCTGTTGGCAGTGAGAGTGTTGTAGTCACCTTTAGCTGCTGTATATCCTCCTTCAGTTTCTCCCCCTCATCCCACCTAATGCTGCCAGCCCAGCTGAAATCTACTCCCTCTTGCCATCATCCCTCTCACAGATAGTCTTGTTCTTTCTCTCCCTCTCCTCTGCTCACCCTCCATGCTCTTCATTGCTCCATCCTATCCTGGCGTCAATCAAAAATTGATTCAGTCAATCTGCCAGAAATGAGATTGACTGACATATGTATTCCTGAGCATCAGACACAGGTCACCTGAGTTCAAAGTTCCAATTTAATTTTATTATCAAAGTACATATACATCCCTGTGATTCTTCTTGTGGGCATACTCAGCAAATCTATAGAATAGTAACTTTAGGACAGTGGTGAATATTGGTAGTTCAGGTTGAGGCGTTTGATATTGTGGTGTTCGCTGAGCTTTGTAACTACCTTCATCATCAGTGGAGGAGACAGCCTCTGTACACAGCTGTTAGTGTTTCTCTCTGGGAGTGCTCTTGTTTATCTGGGCCCCCATTCACTTGCCTTGGTCCTGATTGGCTACCCCTTGAGTTGACCTTTGAGTTCTATTGGCCAGCGTTTCTTTGACTCTTAGGGCTTTGTAGATGGTGTCTATTTCAAATTAATAACTATAATAGGACCAATGAAATATCAGCCAGAGCGCCGAAGACATCAAACTGCAAATGCACAGTTCCCACTTTTATGTTACATTATTGAACCTTGAAGTTTCAGGTGTTTAATAGTGTTATTGGTCTTTGATTTTCACTCCCCAAAAACTGTGGAGCAGAGATGTGAATGACAGAGCGAGGACCCAGTGTAACACAGCTGCATCACGCTCTCTCTCCATTTGCCCTAACTTTCAGTGTTGAATGAGCCCACAGAAACATCACTACCATGTCACCATCACACTCCCATTTTCTGCATCTTGTTGCAAGAACTGGGGGTGCCCACGAGACTGATCAGCCTGCACCTCGCAACGTCCAACGTCTGTGAATCCATGAGCTCTCTGGTGGCTGGAGGCCAAAGAAGATGTGTGTGTGTGTGTGTGTGTGTGTGTGTGTGTGTGTGTGTGTGTGTGTGTGTGTGTGTGTGTGTGTGTGTGTGTGTGTGTGTGTGTGTGTGTGTGTGTGTGTGTGTGTGTGTGTGTGTGTGTGTGTGTGTGTGTGTGTGTGTGTGTGTGAGCGTGAGTGTGAGTGTGTGTGTGTGAGTGAGAGAGATGAGGCTTGTTTTGCTTGTTGCTCTGCTGGGCACGATGGGCAGGTTACGTTGGCGCTGAGACGTGTGGCAATGCTTGTGGGCTGCCCCGCACAAATTTATCACATGTACATCGAAAGATACAGTGAAATGTGTTACTTAAGTTAACAACCAACACAGTTAAGCCTGTGCTGGGGGCAGTACCCAAGAGCTAAATGCATGGCTGATTAGATATTTGCATTACCGAGCCAAAGGCATGCCGACTGTGAGGGAGCAGCACTGCTACTTCAGAGCCACCTGAATTACAAGGTACAATTCCGGTCAGATGTCCAAGGCTGCAGGAAGTGATAAACCTGTGGTAAACTATGTGTATACCCGTCTGGACACGCCCCTCTGCTGGCTGCTCCTGTGGCTCCTCCCACAGACCCCCCCCCCGCTGACAGCTCCTGTGGCTCCTCCCACAGACCCCCCCCGCTGACAGCTCCTGTGGCTCCTCCCACAGACCCCCTGCTGACTGTTCCTGTGGCTCCTCCCACAGACCCCCTGCTGACTGTTCCTGTGGCTCCTCCCACAGACCCCCTGCTGACTGTTCCTGTGGCTCCTCCCACAGACCCCCTGCTGACTGCTCCTGTGGCCCCTCCCACAGACCCCCGCTGACTGCTCCTGTGGCTCCTCCCACAGACTCCCCCCCTGCTGACTGCTCCTGTGGCTCCTCCCACAAACCCCTGTATAAAGGCGATTGGAGGCACTGCTCCTCCCTCAGTCTCCGAGATGTCGTGCTCCCTTTTTGCTGCTAATAAAAGCCTATCGTTCACTTCTGGTCTCCGAGAGTCATTGATGGTGCATCAAAACCACTGGCAGATAAGGGAGTCAGGGGTCACGAGGAGTAGGCAGTTAAGTGGCGTTCAGACCAAGACTGGATCAGACATGGTCTTACTGCATGGCAGACTCAAGGAGACGACAGTGCAGTCCTTCCCCCTTTTGCTAAGTGCAGAAAAAGATCAAACAAAGCACCAGTGACTGAGGGACAAAAGAGATTTCACAGATGCTGGAACTCCAGAGCAACACACGCACACACAATCCTGGAGGAGCTCACCAAATTAGGCAGCATCTGTCGAATAAGCAGTTGACGTTTTGGGTCATCAGGACAGAGGAAAGAGCTTAGAGCTGGGAATGCTTACCGTCAGGAAAATTGTTACTGTATTTGAACTTCTTGAATCAGACGTGCTTGAGAGCTTCTACAATGTCTGAAGCAGGGGAAAATGTTTAGAGAGGGGAAAGCGGGTGATTTTCTATGATCAGCTTCCTGGGTTGCCTAGGGAGATAAGGAACACAATCAGGACAATTTTTGGAATAGGATTAAGATGACCCAAGTTCTGCCTAAAAGCATAATGGTGAGTTGTAGTCAATTCTCTGACAAAAAGTTCACATTTCCGGGCAATGTCTCACAAGCATGGCTTGCCAAGTACACAAAGCAGGCCCTCTCAGTGATACTGCTTAGTACCAGGTCCCCAAGCTAGGCTAGAACTGTTCTAGATTCTACAACAGAATGAACAAAGCTGCTGGAACAGTAGGAAGAATAAAAGAGATATGGGTCCTTGATTTTTGTCACAGACTCGGTGGCTGAATAGTCTATGATATCACCCAACCCAATGAATGAATGCCCTGCGGATAATCTTCACTCCATTCTTCGGAGGTTTTATCTACTGGTCCTTTTCTCCTTTAGTTCATTTCTCCTTTCAGGCGCTTATTCTGGTGTCTCTAAGCTTGTCTCAGGTTGGCGGAGTGGAGGTGTTTAGGATTCAACGGTGTGATCAAAGTTTCTTTGCCAAAACTTAGCATCCCTGGGGGATTTTGACCCACGACTGTTCATTACAATCAGAATCAGGTTTAATATCATCGACTTACGTTGTGCAATTTGTTGTCTTTGTGGCAGCAGTACAATGGAATACATAATAACAGAGAAAAAATCCTGTGAATTGCATTAAATATGTATTTAGCTACATTAAATAAGTAGTGCAAACATAAAAAGGCAGTGAGATTGTGTTCATGGGTTCGATGTCCATTCATAAATCAAATGGCAGAGGGGAAGAAGCTGTTCCTGAATCATTCAGTGTGTGCCTGAATGTTTCTGTAGTTCCTTCCTGATGCTAGCAATGAAAACAGGGCATGACCTAGGTGATGGGGGTCTTGAATAATGGATGCCACCTTTTTGAGGCAATGCTCCTTGAAGATGTCCTGGATACTACAGAGGCTAGTGCCCATGCTGGAGCTAACTAAGCTTACAACTCTCTGCTGTTTATTTCGATCCTATGCAGTAATCCCCACACCAGACAGTGATGCGGTCAGTTAGAATGCTCCCCATGGTATATCTGTAGAAATTTGTGAGTGTCTTTGGCGACAAACCAAATCTCTTCAAACTCCTAACAATCATGGCAATGGATCATCGGGAATGGTCAAATTAACCTGCAGGAAGTAGAGTGAGCCTTCACGCAAGCAATATCATCTGACAAACCACCCCGTCACTCACATCCTGCCACATCCATGGAAGCTCAACGTGGTCTCCATGTTGGCTTCATCAGTCACCTCAAAACCCCCAAAAATGGAATGGAATCAAGTCATCCTTGATCCTGAGGAATTGCCGAAGAAGAAAATGATTGAGGACTTAAGTTGGATCAACAACGATTCTTATATTTTTAAGGTATCTGAAATGATCTCATATTATTGTAACTAGAAACAACTCACCGCACAAACCCTGTCAAATACCTTCATAATAAAAAGTCTATGAGATCGCCCTAATCTTCTCTTCCTTTTAGCAATGGACTGACAGTTCACTGAAGGAAATTAGGTCTCAGATGTGCTATTGAAAAATGCTTTGAAGGTGTAACGAGCAAAGGACATTAAAAATGTATCAGTTATAATTACATTATGCAGTTAGACAGGAGGAGTGGGAAGAGTGTTTGCTCCTTGCAAATACAGCTGCCACTCATAGACCCCTTCAGAGATTGTGCACAGCTATCTCCCGTTACCTGAGTGAGGTTTCAGGATAACTAAATTTAATAGGATGACTCCAAAGCAGATAGGTGCCAGGAAATGCTTCCTCAGAATAATGCCTTTGAAATGACCTTTTGCAGAGCAGACAACACTGTGTGCCTTCTGCAGCTTGAGCAAGCGGCGAACTGTAACTCACTTTTAAAGTGACTGTCAGACTCCAGGAACCACATATTCAATTACAAGGCTCTAATGATTACTAGAAATGTCACCAAAGATCTTGATCCATTATTTTTGGAGAGGCTTCACCAATTCCACAATCTCCCTTGCATTTTCTCATCCAGTCTCTAACGAAAGGTAGTGCTAGATTCCTGACAATGTCTTTTTTTGAGCGCTAGTTGTGTTCTCCGACTTTGAACTGTTTCAATTGGTCCAATGACACGGTGAAGGGTGTTAATTACGCCGATGGCACTTAGGGCAGTAGGGAAGGTCCTCCATCTCTGGCAGTGTTCAGGGCTCCCTTCATTGCTTTGGTAGCTCGGTTTTCACTACTGTCAGTCATGGACGTTACGGATGGAGACTCAGGAATACTGTCGCACTCAGATGTAGAAGGATTCTTCATTGCTGATTCCGTAACAATTTTGATTTACCCTGAGAAGAACTCCAAAACCTCGAGGGCCAGTGGACCACTCTTCGTCTGACCTCCAGCCTTTGACCTGTTCAGCATGGGGCGACCCTACCAAAAAGCCGTAGTATAAAGCTCTGACTCCAGCCAACTTAGCTGTCTGGGTAATTGAGGCAAGCAAGCCTCCAAACCATGACAAGGTGGTGGCCCTCTTGGAGGCAATATAATCTCAGGATTACATAAATTTGAGGAGCTATTTCACCTTTCCCTAGCTATCCATCCAGAAAGATCTCAATCACATCATCTACTCAATGAGTCCAAAGTTTTTTGACCCAATAGATACAACCAGAAAATGGTTTCAAGTACCAATGACTGATGTCATGGATTTCCTGCAAACATTAGGAGAAACTCACAGCAGCCAATCAGCCTTCCACTCTACATGGCTTTGAGATGTCAGAGGAAAGTTGATTACCCAGGGGAGCTCTACGCACTGATAGATACATTTCTTGACATTCACTGCTCCTAATATGGTACTGCCATGAAGTCACAGAAAGAAAGACATACAGAATATAGTCAATAATGACATAGGGATATCCAGTTTAGTCTTTGTGGTATGGTTTCTATTGTAAAATGTGAAAGAGGAGAGTCCTACACATATGTGAGAATTACCAAGGTTTCTGTCTTCACACAGGGATAAATTCTGGCCACAGGAATAGCTCTGTGCTTTCTTTATATTATAGCACATGATCTGTTACAACCACCTGAAAGAGAGTCACTATTAAACATGTCCAAATGAAGACAGCATTGGTAGATCATAGACTGCAGATGCTGGACATCTAGGGCAATACAAGCAATGTGCTGGAGGAGCTCAGCAGGTCAGGCAGCATCTATGGATGGGAATAAACAGTCAATGTTTTGGTCCAGGACCCTCCATCAAGACTGGAAAGAACTTCTTCCCCTTCCTTTCCTGTTCTGATGGATGGTGGTCCAGAGTACCAGGGAACAGTTGGTGGGCATATGAAAGAAAATACTTTACAGGGAGGTAACTGGGGGAAGGATTTGATTGAAACACACAAAAAGTGCTAAAGGAACTCAGCAAGCCAGGCAGCATCTAAGGAAAAGAGTGTAGTCAATGTTTCTGGCCAAGACCCTTCAGCAGGACTGAAGAAAAAAAGATGAGGTTCAGCACCTGCTAACTCTGACTTCTCACCTTTTTTCTCCGGTCCTGCTGAAGGGTCTCGGCCCAAAACATTAACTATCCTCTTTTCCATAGATGCTACCTGGTCTGCTGAGTTCCTTCAGCATTTTGTGTGTGTTTCTTGGATTTCCAGTCCTCATCTTTTTTTCTCCAGTCCTACTGAAGGGTTTCAGCCCAAAACGTCAACTGTACTCTTTTCCATAGATGTTGCCTGGTCTGCTAAGTCCCTCCAGCATTTTGTGTGTGTCCTGCAGATTTTCTCTGGTTTGTGAGGAATTGACTGGATGAGATGAAAACCTCCTTCTCTGTTAAAAGGAAATATCAGTCTAAATATGAAGAAACCCACGTCTGGATTGGGCACAGCTCCGAGGTATGAGCAGGTTTTGGGCTAGGTAGCTGTGTGTAGCATCCTCACTGCAGATAACATGAGATGCTGGAGTTAATAATGCAGACTGGCACTCACATTGTCGGTGGCACTGCCTGGAAGTGCCCGTCTCCCCTCACAACGGATGTGGAAATATGGTGAGATGGGAGTGAGGGAAGTCCCCAGTGTCCTGGGGAAGAGTCCAAGCACAGGACGTGGAGTTGCATTCCTAGTGAACTATTGAGCAGGTTCTTGAAAACACAAGGAGACTGGAAAAGGTGTAGGCCAGCATGGCTCCTCAAGCCTATCCCATAAAATCATGGCTGAACTATGTTGTCCTCAACTCCTCTTCTGTACCAGTTTCCGTAACCTTCAGTTCCTTGATCATTCCAATATTCATCTAACTTCATCTTACATACTTCCTATAATCCAGTTTCCACAACCTTCTGGTTTGGAGAATTCCACAACCCTCTGCGAGAAGAAATTTCTTCATAACTTGGTTTTAAGTAAGACCATAAGACATGGGAGCAGAATGAGGCCATCCGACCCATCGAGTCTGCTCCACCATTCAATCATGGCTGATCCTTTTTTTTATCTCCTCCTCAACCCCAGTTCCCGGCCTTCTCCCCGTAGCGTTTGCTACCTGTCCAATCAAGAACCAATGAAATAACCAGCCACTTACCTTTGTCCTCCCATTCAAAACTTCCCCGCTCGGGCAGCACAGTAGCACAGTGCTTAGCACAATGCTTTACAGTACAGGTGACCTGGGTTCAATTCCCACCGTTGCTTTTACCTCCGGGTGCTTTGGTTTCCTCCCACAGCCCAAAGTCGTACCAGTTGGTAGGTTAATTGGTCATTGTAAATTGTCCCATGATTAGTCTAGGGTTAAATTGGGGTTGCTGGGCTGTGTGGCTCATAGGGCCAGAGGAGCCTATTCAATAGTTCCGTTTAACATCAGAGAATGAATACAATATACAACCTGAAATTCTCACAGACATCCACAAAGACAGAAAAGTACCCCAAAGAATGAATGACAGTAAAAACCACCCTGAAGCCCCCTTCTCCCCCTCCCATCCACAAGCAGCAGCAAAGAATCAACTCTCCCCCCCGCTTAGTTCAGTCAAAAGCACCACCCCCAAGCAAGCAACAGTAAAGCCTCCAAGAGAGATCATGATCTGCAGTAAAGAAAAACCAGTCGTTCACCCGACCGATTTGACATACAACCGGCTCTCTCTCTCTCCCTAATAAAGGGCCAGAGAGGTGTCAGACAGTGAGGGGAAGAGCAACAAAAACAGCACAACTTGCTGATTTACTCTGGTATTGTTGGCCACATCACTTTTTTCGATCTCTATCTTGAGAATTGGCAGTAAGCGCTCCCCCAACCAACAAAAGAAAGAGGGAGAGGAGAGAGGGGGGGGGGGGGGGAGAGAGAGAGAGAGAGAGGGGAGAGAGCGAGGGGGGAGAGAGAGGGGGAGAGAGAGAGGGAGAGAGAGAGAGAGAGAGACAGAGAGAGAGAGAGAGAGACAGAGAGAGAGACAGAGGGAGAGAGAGAGGGGGGGAGAGAGAGGGGGAGAGAGAGAGGGAGAGAGGAGAGAGAGAGAGACAGAGAGAGAGAGACAGAGGGAGAGAGAGAGAGAGAGACAGAGAGAGACAGACACAGAGAGAGAGACAGACAGACAGAGAGAGACAGAGACAGAGAGAGACAGAGAGAGACAGACAGAGACAGAGAGAGACAGACAGACAGTGAGAGAGAGAGAGAGAGAGAGAGAGAGAGAGAGAGAGAGAGAGAGAGAGAGAGAGAGAGAGCAGTTCACCAAGTACAGAGACCACTGACAACTGACCCACTGTTCCCAATATTCCGCTTTCTCCCCCAATGCTTCAGTCGGTGCCACCACCATAAAATCGGCTCTTCCACAGGGCCACAGAGCCTCAGAACCTCAAAGATGCACTCATCTTCTAGGCTGTTCCCTTGGGAGATCAAAAAAACTGCCAGTCGGTGAGCCTCAGAAAAGGGGACCATCATGGTAAAGAACTGCAGCTTGAGTGCCGGTGAAGGGCACTGACATCCACCTCGAAAAGGGAAAAAAAGAGACAGTAAAGGAGGAAATTAAGCAGTTTTCACAGGTGAGCTCAAAGAAACTGTTCTCCTGTAGCTTCACCCTATTCAGTGCTGTTTCTCAATAAATTAATAATAGTTAAAGAATCACCACATAGACCATATCAAAGGACATTATATGTTTGAATATGCACCTCTTATTCCATTCAGTAAGACCTAGCCTCCCCTGACGGGTCACCCTCCCAGGAATTTGCCAGGTGAGCCTGACAGATGAAGGTCATGGGGAGACTGCTTCCCCATGGAAACCGAGGGAGACGAGCACAGGGTTTGGGAGAGGGGAGGAAAAAAAGAACGAGAAAAGGGGAGCTTGGAAAAAGGTTCTGAAGGTTTGGGGATGTTCAAGGTTCAAAGTAAATCTTATTATCAGTATACATGTATACATACAACCCCGAGATTCCTTTTTCCCTGCGGGCATACTGAGCAAATCTATAGAATAGTCACTATAAACAGGATCAATGAAAGATCATGTAGAGCGTAGAAGGCAATAAACTCTGCAAATGCAAATATAAATAAATAGCAATAAATAACGAGAGAATGAATAACAAGATAAAGACTCCTGAAAGTAGTTATCCCCTTTTGCTCAAGAGCCTGACGGTGGAGGGGTAATAACTGCTCCAGACCCTGCTAATATGAGCCCTGAGGCTCACGCCTCATGAGGATGTGGAGAAAGATGAAAATAAATGGGGTGTATGAAGAAAGTAGCTGAGGATAAAACCCAATTGCTAAGCATCTTTTGTCCGTTTGAACGTATGCAGCAGCTTATCGCAGCAGTACAAATTCTGCATTCCCAGCAGAGCCAAAGTGACAAACAAACAGAGATTTGCATGATTTTACTGTGTAAACAGCATCTGTTCTGCTGCTTCCCTGCTATCTCAAACAGGCACCAGGGCTCCCTGGAAGTGAACGTGGCCTTTTCCATTCCACCGCTGTTACATCTGCTGCGCGAGCTGAACTCTGCTGCAGTCGGTGTCAACACTTCCTCTCTTCTGTCTGAACAGAAGTCAGTCCCAGCTCGAAGGGAGGAGGGAGAGGAGAGCCCGGGCTGTACTCGCCCACGCTCCCATAGATTTGTGTCCCCCCTCAGGAAGAAATGTGGCACAGTGCCAGGGACCCCGGTTCGATCCTGGCCTCGGGTCTGTCTGTGTGAAGTTTACACATTCTCACCGTGTGGGTATCACCTGACCCCTCCTACCCCACTGCACCACCCGCGTGCTCCAGTTTCCTTCCACATCCCAAAGGCATGCAGGTTATCGTCCTCATAGAGGGATCAGAAGTGGAAAGAGGGAGTAATATCAAGTTCCTGAGTGTCAATATCTCTGAGGACCTAACCTGGTCCCAACGTATTGATGCAGCTACAAAGAAGGCAAGACATCAGCTATATTTCATTAGGAGCTCAAGGAGTTTTGGTTTGTCACCAAATTTCTGCCTGTGCAGTGCGGAGAGCATTCTAACTGTCTGCATCACCGTCTGGTATCGGGGGTGGGCACTGCACAGGATCAGAGTAAGCTGCGGAGAGTTGTAAACTCAGTCAGCTCCATCATGGGCACCAGCCTCTGTAGTATCCAGGACATTTTCAAGGAGTGATGCCTCAGAAAGGAGGCATCCATCATTAATGACTCCCCGCACCCCCCCATCACCCAGGACATGCCTTGTTTTCATTGCCGCTATCAGGGAGGAGCCTGAAGACACACACTCAGTGATTCAGGAACAGCTTCTTCCCCTCTGTCATCCGATTTCCGAATGGACGTCGAACCCATGAACACTACCTCACTACTTTTTTATTTCCATTTTTGCACTTCTTATTTAATTTAACTATTTAATATATATACTTACTGCACTTAATTACTTACTATAATTACTATAGTAATATAATTACTTACTGTAATTCAGTTTTTTCCCTCTATTATTATGTACTGCATTATACTCCTGCCGCAGAATTTACAAGTTTCATGACATATGCCGGTGATATTAAACCTGATTCTGATTAAACAGGCCCCTAGAGTGTGGGTGAGTGGTCGAGCCTGGGCAAAGTTGATGGGAATGTGAAGAGAATAAAAATGGATGAAGGTGGGAGGAGTGTGAATGGGTGTGTAATGGTCGCCATGGACGTTATCTTCTATGGACACCATTGATTGGTTTAGTACTGTCATATGTACAAAGATAAAATGGAAAGCATGCCGTCTGGATAGATCATTCCTTACGCTGAGGTATTGCAGAAGGAGAAGAAATATAATGAAGAAAATAATGTCACAGTTGCAGAGAAAATGCAAAGCAGGTTGACAAGTGAAGTGCAAGGGTCACGCTGGACTGAGAGATCAGGAGTTCATCTTTAGTACACAAGAGGGTTGTTTAGCAGTGGGATTGAAGCCATTCTTTAGCCTGGTGGTACGTACTTCCAAGATTTTTTTTATCTTCTGCTCGATAGGAAGAGGAAGGAGGGAGAATGACCAGGGTGGGAGGGATCTCGAGGCAGCAGGAAGCGTGGACAGAGTCCGTGGATAGGAGGCTGGTGTTCGTGGTGGACGGAGCAGCAGTCCGGGGCGGAGCAGTTGCCATATAAAGCATCCAGTCGCATGCTTTCTGTGGTGCGTTCATTGGAGGAGAGTTATCGGCAACATTCCACGTTTCCTTGGCCTTCTTCACTCTTTCCCTCTCATAACTTAGGTTCAGCAAGCTCCATCAATATCAGATTCAAGGTTCTCAGCTGAGCCAGCGCCAATTGCTACTTGCAGATGGAAGTTCAAAATCCATGCAGAAGTATCCGACCAGCATTCCTGAAAGGTCTGGTTCTAATTTCTGCTCATCGTCTCCTGGTTTCACACAGTCTAACCTGTCAGCTCTTCTTAACACTTTCAAGTCTTCATTCGGATTAGTTTAAACCTTACAGAATATGATCCCAGTTTGTGTAGTATTACCTAGTTGCTTAACCCAGGATCCAAGTAGCTTTTTAGTAAATCCATAATGAATGCTGTCATAGATGTAGAATTAATTCCCAGGGCTGTGCCCTCTACTCCAGGTCTAGCCAGCAATTAGTATAGCTTCCTCTTCTTGCATTCTTGACATAAAGGCAGACTTAATTAAATCCAAATGTGCCATTCTAACCCCTGTCAAAAGTGTTGAACCAGTGCTTGATAATGCCAGGTCCAGGCTAATCATGTGTGTCTTCAACTTTAACCAAAAGTAAATTAATGAGGAAAGATGTTTCCCGTTCTATCAGAAGCACCCAAAAGTAATGATTCCTTGACCATTGTAAATAACCTCTATGCTAACATCTAAAACATTTCTTTGGTAGGTCACTAAATTTGGCTCTTTCTCTCAGATATGCTCGTCTGAGCGATTTAAGTCATTTCTGGTCTCCTGCAGAAAATTGCTGCACAAATTTTCAGTTTTTCTTTCAGCTAGATCAAAAATTACCTCGAAAATAGCTCTGAGAGAAATCAATTTTCAATGTGGAGGATTGAAACTAGGTCTGCTTTCGTCCACGGAAGGTCTCCTATGGGGGTTTCAGAAAAGCGAAGTACATACTACATTGAGGACCTCCATTGCTCGAGGTCAACAATGGATATTGCATCGGAGCTGTCTACATGAATAGTAAGCCAGGACACTGTGATGTAGCAAGCAAGCTGTTGCCCATGCAGCAGGCTTCTTCTATCCATGCAGCTGGTGAATCAAAAAAGATTCAACTGAGTTTCTGTAATGACAACCAGTTGACTGATTAATGAGTATTTAAAAGCCAAGCACTTGGAGAACACCCACCAGCGAACAGCACACTGACAACATCTGCTCGCATGGTGATGAAACTTTTGCAAGTAAATTGCCAAGATCGGAGAACAACTCAACCCAACCATTAAACACCCAGGCCACACATTTACCATCCAAAGGGACGGCAGAGAACGACACAGTTTGGCATCAACAGAGTTGCAGGAGTTGACAGTCAGTGTTGAACTCAATGTAAGACTGTCTTAAGGACTCCAGCTCTGGATTTTTCCTTATGGTTCACTCCTGAGGCCTTCTCCATCAGTGCGTATAGCCGGAGGTAGTGGACGTTTGAGGACATAGTTTTCCTCCTCCTAGATGAGTGGCCAATCACAGCTGGCGAGCCTCACCTGTCCTTCTTTTCTTTCTTTTAACGATATTTTTATTCAGAAGAAAAAACAAGATTTACAGTGTGCAACACATAAATACACCTCAACATAAATTGTGTACATTCATTTACTGTAATAAAATTGATCAAAATGTTATAGCATATCACATAAAGGTATACCTCTCTGTAATCAAAAATTTAAAGATAGGTCATACATCATAAAAGAAATTTTTTATATAATAAAAGAAGTCAACCCCCTACCAACTACCCCCTAAGCGAGTGGTTTTAAGGCACCAGTAAACCACCTTTACCTCTTCTCCTGTCAGTAGAAATGGTTCCGCTGGGCCTAGCAGCTAAGCCACACATGAAGGCCAGAAGTTGGACTTGGTTGTCAGAGGCTATTCGAGGTGCACACTATTGGGAGCATTTAAAAGGCAGTGGGAGCTTATCACCACTATTCCCCCCTCCCCCCCCCCCCGGCTATAACAACTTTAAGGAACAATGTAAGACACACTACAGTCTGATGTAATAGATATTTTTTATGTCAAACCTTATTTACATGCAGCATTTCAGATTCAATGTGTGAGACACACAGACATTCAGAATCAGAATCAGAACAGGTTTAATATCACCGGCCGAAGTCCAGGTCCTTACTGAGGCAGGAGTTGATTCAAGCCAGACACAACCTCTCAAAACACTTCATCACCATTGCTTGAGCAGTGTGGCAGCAGTCCTATTAGATGAGGACCCAGAGGGAACCCACTCAATCACGGGAAGTATCTACAAACTCCGCAAGGGAAATGAATCCCGATCTTTCCATCGCTGGTGCTGTAAGGCATTATGATAACTGCTATGGTGCCATCACACCCTCAATCTGGACAATTTTGTTTCCTTTGTCTCAAACAAGAGGAAATCTGCGGATGCTGGAAATCCAAGCAACACGCACAAAATGCTGGAGGAACTCAGCAGGCCAGGCAGCTCCTATGGAAAAGGGTACAGTCGGCATTTCGAGCCAGCATTTTGTGTGTGTTGCTCTGTTCTTCTTTGCTACTATTTCTCCACCAAATGACAGTTAAATAACTGGATTTAAGGTCCACGTTCATATGAACTCAGTTCCCTGGGCCCAAGTCCTGGCATCTGAGTTTCTGGTCTGGGAGCTTAAACCATTGTTCCTCCAACCTACCTTAATCTTGAGCTCAATGTCTATCTCAGCACTACCTGCAAGTATCTGCTTCTCCATGCCCTCTGCGGCTTCTTGGCATTGGTTTATTGTTGTCACGTATACTGAGATACAGTAAGAAGCTTTTCGTTTGTGTGTGTCTTCCAGGTAGATCATTCCACATACAAGTACATCCAGGTAGATAAATTCATGTACAAGCGCACCCAGGTTGATCAATCCACATACAAGTGCATCCAGGTAGATCAATCTACGTACAAGTACAGGCTGTTCTTGAGCCTGGTGGTAGATGCCCTCAAACTTCTGTAACTTCTGCCTGAAGAGCGAGGGGAGAAGAGACTGGGGTGGAAAGTGCCCTTGATTATGTTGGCTGCTTGTCTGGGGCAATGGGAAGTGTAGACAGTGTCAACGGAAGAGGAGACTGGTTTGCACGATGGGCTGATTATTGTGTGTTCACTAGCTTATTTCCCCAGTTTGAGTCACCTCACAGTTCTCCAGACAGAATTTCATTTGCCAGCTTCTTGCAGCTGAGGCTTTCCGACCATTAATTCCAGCACAGTCTTCTTTGTGCATTATCTCCAACTTCCTGACCATGGCTGCTGCACCAGAGGAGGGAAGCATTAGATCGATCACAGAGTAAGTTAAAAGACTGTGCAACATGTTGGGCTGAAGGGCCCATTCTGTGCGATCCTCTTCTATGTTCTATGCTCAGAGGCCATTTTATTAGGTTCCTATTGTAACTAATAAAGTGGCCAATGAGTGCATATAAAGATTCGAGATTCAAGATTCAAAAACTTTATTGTCATTCCAACCATCCATCAGCTCTGCAGGGCAGAATGACACAACGTTTCCAAGGGGCAAATGCAATCATAACATAACAAATGCAACAAATAGTAAACACAACAATAAATAGTGAAACACAACAGCCACATGTCGGTTAAAATCAAGTTATAAGTGTCCAGTGCAAGTTAAAAGTGTCCAAAGCAGAGTCAGGTAGAGCAGCTATTTAGCAGTCTGACTGCCTGTGGGAGGAAGCTGTTTAGATAGATAGATAGATAGATAGATAGATAGATACTTTATTCATCCCCATGGGAAAATTCAACATTTTTTCCAATGTCCCATACACTTGTTGTAGCAAAACTAATTACATATAATACTTGACTCAGTAAAAATATGATATGCATCTAAATCACTCTCTCAAAAAGCATTAATAATAGCTTTTAAAAAGTTCTTAAGTAGTTTACTTAAATACATTAAATACAATCAACCCCGGCACTTTAACATATCTTACTCCTGGCGGTTGAATTGTAAAGCCTAATGGCATTGGGGAGTATTGACCTCTTCATCCTGTCTGAGGAGCATGCAAGGTTTAGTAACCTTGTGGTTTTTGTTTTGATGCTCCTGTAACGTTTGCCTGATGGCAGAAGAACAAACAGTTTATGGAGAGGGTGTGAGGGGTCTTTAATGATGTACCGTGTCGTCTGGAGGCATCATCTCTGAAAGAGGTCCTGGACAGAAGGTAGGGAGACCCCAATAACCTTCTCTGCTCCCCTAACCACCCTCTGCAAGGCTTTTTTGTCGGCAGCACTGCAGCTGGAGTACCAGGTTGTGATGCAAAAGGTCAGCACACTCTCAACCACGCCTCTGTAGAATGTAGTTAAGATGTTAGTGGGGAGTGATGCTTGTTTAAGCTTCCTCAGAAAGTGCAATCTCTGCTGGGCCCATTTCACAATCCCAGTGGTGTTCCTGGACCAGGTGAGATTGTCCAAGATCTGCACCCCAAGGAACTTGATGTTTTCCACTCTCTCCACTGTGGAGCCGCTGATGCTGAGGGGTGTGTGCTCAGGCTGAGACCGTCTAAAATCGACGATCATCTCCTTGGTTAAAGCCATAAGACCATAAGAAATAAGAGCTGAATTAGGCCATTTGGCCCATCGAGTCTGCTCTGCCATTCCATCACGGCTGATCCATTTTCCCTCTCAGCACCAATCTCTTGCCTGCTCCCTGTATACCTTCATACCCTGACTAATCAAGAATCTTTCAACTTCTGCCCATGGAAACGAACTCCACAGATTCACCACTCTCTGGCTAAAGAAATTCCTCCTCATCTCCATTCTAAAAAGATGTCCCTCTACTTTGAGGCTGTGTCCTCAGGCCTTAGACTCCCCCACTATTGGAAACATCCTCCCCATATCCACTCTGTTGAGGCCTTTCAATATTCAATAGTTTTCAATGAGGTCACCTCTCATTCTTCTGAATTCTATTGAGTAGAGGCCCAAATGTTCCTTGTAGCATAAGCCTTTAAACCCCAGATTCATTTTTATCAACCTCCTTTGAAGCTTCTCCAATGTCAGCACATTCTTTCTTAGATAAAGGGCCCAAAATTGCTTACAGTACTCCAAGTGGGACCTGTCAGTTGAAGCAGCCTGGGCATTCTGATGTTTGTTCTGAACAACAACTGAACCTCTTGAGCGTATCTGCATGCTTTTATGCGGTGGGTTGCTGCCTCATCCTTGGCCAATTAGATATTGAGTACCTACTGAGTGGCCGTTGAATACATACACACCTTGAGAAGCAGGGAACTTCAGTATGAGTCCTTTGGAACCTACAGCAAACAACCACCTTTGTTTTGTGCTGGTGAAGGCAATGTAGGATTCTATGTGTTTCTTTCCCTTGAGGTCCCATGGGCTTTACTCCCTATCCTGCCATGCAGGACCTTGCCAAAAATCTTAACAGAATCCATGCAAATTACATTAAACAGCCCGAGCTCATTGACTCTCCTTGTTACCTCATCAAAAAATTAATTTCATTTAGTCAGACAATCTACCTTTAATAAGTCCACACTGACTTTCTTTAATTAACCTGAACTTTCTAAATGATGATTAATATTGTCCCTCACGATTCTTTCCAGTAATTTGCTCATCACTAATGCAGGGTTAACTGGCCTGGAGTCACGTGCTCTTCACAAGACACTGTGCTGTTGAGCTTTCTCCCAACTCGCCAGCCAGGGAGAGCTGTAAAACGATAGCTAAAGCCATAAAATGTCTTCACTTTCTTCTTTCAGCAGCCTTGGATGCACTAAATCTGTCCCTACAGAGGCGCAAGAGACCACAGATACTGAAGTCTAAAGCAGAAACAATCAGCCAGATGAACTCAAATGGTTGTGCAGCACCTGAAGGGGGAGAGGATGTCTTCCATCTCGTCTTCCTTCCCAAGATTCTAGACCCTTTATTGTTTTCTGGTTCCAGCTTTCTAGGTGGTACAGTTGTACAACTCGTAGAGCTAGCGGTTCACAGCCCCGGTGGCCTGAGTTTGATCCTGACCTTCGGTGCAGTCTTGGTGAACTTCGTACATTCTCCCTGAGGCTGTGGGGTTTTCCCTAGGTGCTCCGGTTTCCTCCCACATCCCAAAGACACATTGGGACGAATAACCTCCGTAAATTGCCACCGCTGTGCAGGTGAGTTGTGGAAATCGGGGTAGTTGATGGAAATGTTGGCGGCATGAAAATGCGTAGAGAAGGAGTGATTTGGGAATGATTGCTTGCAGGTTAGCGCAGGCCCTGTGGACCAAGGAGATTTCACGTTTCCCAGCACCACAATGATTCCTTTTGAGAAGGAAGTTGCAATATTTTCATTCAGGACCATGCCCCTGACGTTTATGTCCATTCACAGCCTTTACACTCCCGATAACTCTTGGTTATCCTTTCACTCTCTATCTATAAACACGTTCTTGTTCTCTCTGTTTCACTTGTTTTTGTATATTCATGTCCAGTGTTTACTTCCCAATATCTTTTCTTTGTGCGTTCGTGAGAGGACGTGTATGTGTGAGTGTGAGTATGGGTGTGACGTGTGCATTTGTATACAAGTAGGTGTGCACATATTGTGTGCAGGGCACAACTGTGAAATGGCCTGGAGAAGTGTGTGGGACAGAAGTATAATCCCACCTAACTGTCAATCTCAACCTACCACAAAATAGATCTTTATATCATATTTGTGCGAGAGTTGCCACCAGGCCATCATACGCAGAAGATGAATATGTGGTTGTACAGAAGCTGACCGTGGCTGTCCCAAACAAACTGTGCGGCATTTGTCAACACAATAACTTCACTAGGATGAAATTATTCTTCTCAAAACCTCTACATTAGTTAATTAATCTCAGATTGGACACATGCTTGTTTGTTATTCTGACTCAAAAAATGAAAGAGGAAAAATCATTGTGTGTGTGTGTGTGTGTGTGTGTGTGTGTGTGTGTGTGTGTGTGTGTGTGTGTGTGTGTGTGTGTGTGTGTGTGTGTGTGTGTGTGTGTGTGTGTGTGTGTGTGTGTGTGTGTGTGTGTATATATAAGAGGTTCTGTGGTGCTGGAGATTTTGAACAAACCAAAGAGAACACTGCAGGATCTCAGCAGGTCAAGCAGCATCTAAGGAGGGGAATGAACAATTGAGGTTTTGGGGTGAGACCTTTCATCAGGGCTGGAAAGGGAGGGGAAGAAGCAAGAATAAGAGGGTGGAGGGGAAAAGGTGCACAAGCTGGCAGGTGATGGGTGAGGGGGAAGTGGATGGGTGGAGAGGGGGTATGAAAGGGAATGAAGTGAGAATCTGGAGGGTGATGGGTAGAAGCAGTAGAAGGCTGAAGAAGGAGGAATCCGATAAGAGGGGAGAGTCGATATTGGAATGAAGGGAAATCGGTGGGGAACCAGGGGAAGGTAATGGACAGCAGAGAGGAAGAGATGAGATGAGAGGGCCACCAGAATGAGGTAAAACAAAGAGCAAGAGTGGGAAATAGAGGGGACTGGTAACTAGAAGTTAGAGAAATCGATGCTCATGCCGTCAGGTTGGGGAATACCAAGATGAAAGATGAAGTGTTGTTCCTCCAACCTAACAGTGGAGAAGCAGTTGTTCCTGGATAAGTCCTTATGTGGCATGAGTGAGCAATCAAAGAAGAAAAATCTTTGAGCTGAAACGTTAACTCTGTTTCTCTTCCCACAGATGCTGCCTGACACGCTGAGTGTTTCCAGCATTTTTTATTTGTTTTTATTTTAGCATTCCAGAAACCTGTCCAGATAAGACCATAAGATATAGGAGCAGAATTAGGCCATTTGACCCATCGAATCTGCTCCAATATTTCATAATGGCTGATCCAATTTTCGTCTCAGCCCGAATCTCTCTGCCTTCTCCCCATATCCCTTCATGCCCTGAACAATCAAGAATCTATCAACCCCTGCCTTAAATACACATAAAGACTTGGCCACCACAGCTGCCCATGCAAAGAATTTCATAGATACATCACCTTTTGTCTGAAGAAATTCTGCCTCATCGTCGTTCTAAAAGGACGCCCCTTTATTCTGAGGTTGTGTCCTCTGGTCTTAGACTCCCCCACCACTGGAAATTTCCTCTCTACATCCATTCTATCAAGGACTTTCACCATTTGATAGGTTTCAATGAGGTCACCCCTCATTCTTCTGAATTCCAGTGAATACAGGCCCAGAGCCATCAAATGCTCTTCATATGACAAGCCTTTCAATCCTGGAATCCTTTTCGAGAACCTCCTTTGAGCCCTCTCTAGATTCAGCACATCCTTTCTAAGATAAGGGGCCCAAACCTGCTCACAATACTCCAAGAGAGGCCTCACCAGTGCTTTATAAAGTCTCAACATTACATCCTTGCTTTTATATTCTAGTCCTCTTGAAATGAATGCTAACATTGCATTTGCCTTCCTCACCACCGACTCAACCTGCAAATTAACCTTTAGAGAATCCTACACAAGGACTCCCAAATCCTTCTGCACCTCAGTTTTTTTTTGTATTTTCACTCCATTTGGAAAATAGTCTTTTTCTTCCACAAAAGTGTGATCTCACTGCGGGCAGTGGGGCGTCACAGCAAGTAGGGCTGCTGACTCACAGCTCACTGACGTGGGTTCAATCCTGACCTCTGGTGCTGTCAGCCTGGAGTTTTCACCGTCTCCCTATTTCCCCTCGCATCCCAAAGACGTGTGGGTCTGTAGGTTTACTGGCTGCTTTGAGTTACCCCTCAGCATGGGCTGATCACTGGAGAGTTGATGGCTACTAGATTATACAAGGGATTAGAACAACACGGTGCTAATGGGAACGCTTTGAGGGGCAGCAGTCTCAATGATCCGTGGCTTTCTGCTCTGTCTTGAGAAATATCAGAAATAACCCTCTTGCTTTCATTTACCACACATAGAGTAATTCCAACCTGTGTCAGAATTAGGATCAGAATCAGATTTAATGTCACTGGCATACGTCGTGAAAGTTGTTGTTTTGCAGCAGCAGTTGTTACAAATGTGCCACAGCTCTGAGCGGCCGGAGGGTGCGGGGTATCCCCCTCCTTTGTGAGAATCGCAAGATCACTATTAAGTCAGTTCAGGAGACCCAGGAAATGAGAGAAAGACATGCAGAATCCACAAAGAGTTGGAATGTGTCCTGGCCTCCGAAAGGCGGACCCATTGATACTGGCTATTGTCTCTTGGAGACGGACTTGTGTATTGCGTCCTGTACTATGCATCGAAGCCCCAGGCAATGAACTGAGGGGGAGGTTGGTGGAGGGATTGCATCATCCCAACCTGATTGACACCTGAGACCCTGTGAGTCAGGATAAAAAGAGGGTCTGGGGGAACAGCCCCTCAGACGCACCAGAAGAAATGCTAACGATCCCGTAATAGCAAAAACCAGTGGAAGGCCACGTGCGTCCTTTTCCATTTGCCCCGGAATCGGTGGGCCCTTTACCACGGCAGAACGGTTTTTAGCTAACAACGGGGAAATCAACTCCCAATGACTCTCGAAGGATTGACATCATAAAAGGAATGGGCAAGTTTTAACCCGTCTTTCTCTCCAACCCAAAAGCTGCAGCTCGAATGAACTGAGTGACTTTTATATTTCCATTGGACAATACATTATCCCCCTTGACAATGATAGAGCTATTTCTTATTGATTACTATTAGACCCGCGCTTTTAGATTTAGTATTGACGACGTATATTATCTGTAAGTTTGCCTTGATATTATTTTGTGTATTTTTATCAATAAATACTGTTAAAAATAGTACCATCAGACTTCAACGGACCTCTCTATCTTTGCTGGTAAGTGACCCAGTTACGGGGTACGTAACACAGTATAATGCAATACATAATAATAAAAGCTATAAACTACATTAAGAAATGCCTCTCAAAGTCCTCATCGTCAGAGGTAGAAATGAGGGAGTCCACCCATCAAAGCTGTGTACGCCAATCCCCTGTACAGAGGGTTAAATGGATTGCAGAACCGTTGATAAACTCCAACCATACCATCGACTCCAGATGATGGAGACGAGAGGTCATCAGCGGCCAGTCTTCTACAAGGAGCTAAGGGCCCAAGTAAACAAATAAGTACATTAATAAACATATTTTTAAACTTAATTTAAATAAGTGGAGCAAAAGAGACCAAAATAGAAAAATAAATAGTGAGAAAGTGTTCATGGTGATGGCAGACGGGAAGAAGCTACTCATGAAACCTTGGGTGTGTGCCTTCAGGCTCCGTGCCTCCTCCCTGATGGTAGTAATGAGAAGAGGGCATGGGGGCCCTCAATGATGCCGCCTTTTTGAGGCATTGCCTTTTGCAGATGTTATTGCTGGGGAGGACAGTGTCCGTGCTGGAAATGACTGAGTTTGCAACTCTCTGCAGCTTTTTTTCTGACCCTGCGCAGTAGCCCCTCCATACCAGACGGTGATGCTACCAGTTTAATCACATGACCGACACTGGAATTATTCCCATAAGTACCCTCCAGGAGACCCTCAAAGACCTGTGCACCTGCTGAATCCAGAGATGGGCACTATTCTCCAGCTGTGGCCAGGCCAGTGCTTGATTTAGAGAGGCTTCTGCTGTCCCTAAAGCAGCTCAAGTAGCCCAAGGGCTGCTGAGGTTTGGAGGAGCACAGCAGAGATCCAAAACTTCCCTGTCCCTACTGCATCCTTCCTCTCAACCATCACTGATGAAGGAAGAGCAGTAGATGTAGTGTATATGGATTTCAGCAAGGCATTTGACAAGGTACCCCATGCAAGGCTTATTGAGAAAGTAAGGAGGCATGGGATCCAAGGAGACATTGCTTTGTGGATCCAGAACTGGCTTGCCCACAAAAGGCAAAGAGTGGTTGTAGACGGGTCATATTCTGCATGGAGGTCGGTGACCAGTGGTGTGCCTCAAGGATCTGTTCTGGAACCACTTCTCTTTGTGATTTTTATAAATGACCTGGATGAGGAAGTGGAGGGATGGGTTAGTAAGTTTGCTGATGACACAAAGGTTGGTGGTGTTGTGGATAGAGTGGAGGGCTGTCAGAGGTTACAGCGGGACATTGATAGGATGCAAAACTGGGCTGAGAAGTGGCAGATGGAGTTCAACCCAGATAAGTGTGAAGTGGTTCATTTTGGTAGGTCAAATATGATGGCAGAATATAGTATTATTTGTAAGACTCTTGGCAGTGTGGAGGATCAGAGGGATCTTGGGGTCCAAGTCCATAGGACACTCAAATCAGCTGCGCAGGTTGTCTCTGTGGTTAAGAAGGTATATGGTGTATTGGCCTTCATCAATCATGTGATTGAGTTTAGGAGCCGAGAGGTAATGTTGCAGCTATATAGGACCCTGGTCAGACCCCACTTGGAGTACTGTGCTCAGTTCTTGTCGCCTCACTACAGGAAGGATGTGGAAGCCATAGAAAGGGTGCAGAGGAGATTTATAAGGATGTTGCCTGGACTGGGGAGCATGCCTTATGAGAATAGGTTGAGTGAATTCGGCCTTTTCTCCTTGGAGCAAAGGAAGATGAGAGGTGACCTGATAGAGGTGTGTATGATGATGAGGCATTGATCGTGTGGATAACCAGGGCTGAAATGATTGCCACAGGAAGACACAGTTTTAAGGTGCTGGAGAGTAGGTACAGAGGAGATGTCAGGGGTATGTTTTTTACTCAGAGAGAGGTGAGTGCATGGAATGGGCTGCCAACAATAGTGGTGGAGGCGGATACGATAGGGTCTTTTAAGAGACTTTTAAATAAGTACACAGAACTTAGTAAAATAGAAGGCTATAGGTAAGCCTAGTAATTTCTAAGGTAGGGACATGTTGGGCACAACTTTGTGGGCTGAAAGGCCTGTATTGTGCTGTAGGTTTTCTATGTTTCTATGTCCCCCCACCCCTGTTTTAACCAGTTCTCCATTCCCTGAGGCTCCCTGAAACCCTGTGTGTTAATTCCGATGCTAAGCTTGCTGTTTACCATACAAGCACCAGGCTCAGTCAGCGAGAAAGGGCATCATATGGATTGCAAGGGAAGTGAAAGAGAGGGAACATATCAATCATATGGAGCTGCAGGAGTGAAAGTGTTCACCTTTATTTCATTTACAGCTGTCACAAGTACACTTACGTTCTTTTACATACATTTACTCAGTCCCTTCAGATGCTGCAGTACCTTCATTCTAATTCCATTGACTGGGTTGCCAGGTCAAGTTCAATCTAGCCGCAGGATTTACTGTGGAGCCAGCTCGGTACATTATTGACTCCTTTTCTCTTGCACTGCTTCATGATGGAACTGAATTAATTTCCCCACATTATAGATCCAGCCTCAGAAACAGGGCATTGCAAAGACAGTCTCCCCCACATCAAATTGTGTACCTGTAGTGGGGTAAGGTGACCCCTGATTAACAGCAGATCCAAGACAGATGTTCCACTCGCAAAAACCTTCATTTTCTACTGAAGTATTTGTTTAAATAATGACAGCAAAACCTTTCTTTGTGATCTCTTGGAGGTGTGTCAGGACTCCAGGGAATCTTAAGGATTTGACGATAGAATCATAGAACACAACAAAGCAGAGACAGGTTCTTTGGCCCATCTAGTCCGCACTGAAGCATATATCTGCCTAGTCCCATCAACTTGCACCCAGACCAAAGCCCTCTATACCTCCCTCATCCACGTACCTAGCCAAATTTCTCTCAAATGTTGACATCAACCTCACATCCACCACTTGGACTGACAGCTTCTTCCACATTCTCACCACCCTCTGCGTGAAAGAGTTCCCCTTCGTGTTCCTCTAAACATTTCACCTTTCAGCCTTAACCCATGTTCTCTAGTCCTACTCTATCCAATTTCAGTGGACAAAACCTGCTAGCATTTACCATATCTATACTCCTCATAATTTTGTATACCTCTATCAAATCTCTCTTCAATCTTCTACATTCTAGCGAATAAAGTCCTAACCAATTCAATCTTTCTCTATAACTCAGGTTCTCAAGTCCTGGCAGCAGCCTTGTAAATTTTCTCAGCACCCTTTTAATCTTCTTTACTGGTGGTAAGCGACCAAAACTGGACGCAATAATCTAACACAAGGAAATCTGCAGATGCTGGAAATTCAAGCAAAACACACAAAATGCTGGTGGAACACAGCAGGCCAGGCAGCATCTATAGGAAGAAGTACAGTTGATGTTTCGGGCCGAGACCCTTCGTCAGGACTAACTGAAAGGCAAATTAGGTTTCAGTAGGATCTTGTACAATTGCACTGCAACTCCTGTACTCAATGCATTGATTTATGAAGGTCAATGTGCCAAAAGCTCTCTATGACCCTATCTACTTTTGACACCACTTTCAATAAATTATGCATCTGTATTCTTAGATCTCTCTGTTCTACTGCACTCCTCAGTGCCCTACCACTCACTGTGTAAGACCTACACTGGTTGATCCTCCCAAAGTACAAAACCTTGCTCGTGTCTGCATTAAGTCCCATCTGCCATTTTTCAGTTCAGTTTTCCAGCTGGTCCAGATCCTGCTGCAAGCTTTGCCATTCTTCCTTGATAGCCACTACACCCTAACCCTAGTGCCATCTGCAACTTGCTGATCCAGTTTACTACATTATTATCCAGATCATTGATATAGATGAGAAACAACAATGGATCCAGCACCAATCCCTGTGGCATACTACAAGTCACAGGCAACCACCAACCACCACTCTCTGGCTTCTCCCACAAAGCCAATGTCTAATCCATCATCTTGAATTCCAAGCGAATGAACCTTCTTGACCAACCTTCCATGCAGGACCTTCTCACATGCCTTGCTAAAGCCCATGTAGACAACACCCACAGCCTTGCCTTCATCAATGTTCCTGACAACTTCCTCAAAATACTCTATAAAGTTGATTAGACATGACTTCCCATGCACAAAGACAAGATGACTCTCCCTAATCAGTCCTTGTCTACCTAAACATTTATATATCTGGTCCCTTAGAATACCCTCCAATAACTTACCCATAGCTGATTTCAGACTCACCAGCCAATAGTTTCCTGTCTTATTCTTAGAGCCTTACTTAAACAGCAGAACAATATTGACTATTCTCCAGTTGTCTGGTACCTCACCTGTCACTAAGGATGATTTAAGTACCTTTGCTAGGGCTCTTGCAGTTTCTGTACTTAGTCTCCACAGGGTCCGGTGGAACACCTTGTCAAGCCCTGATGATTTATCCACCTTAATTTTCTTTTAGCCAGCAAACATCACCTCCTCTGTAATTGTTATGGGGGTTCTGTGCCCTCACTGCTTCAAATCAAGAGATTCTGTGTCCGTCTCCCAAGTAAATACTGATGCAAAAAATCCATTTAAGACCTCCCCCATCTCTTTCGGCCCCATGCATAGATTACCACTCTGATCTTCCAGACGACCAATTATTTTCCTTGGCTATCATTTGCTCTTAGCATATCTCTAGAAGCCCTTGGGATTCTCCTTCACTTGTCTGCTGGGGCAACTGCATGCCATCTTTTAGCCGTCCTGAAGTGTTCTCTTGCACTTATACTCCTCAAGGTTTGTTCCTATCTGCCTAATATGTTTTATGCACCTCCTTTTTCTTAACAGGAGCCTCAATATCTCTCAGAAGTCAAGGTTCCCTAAACCTGTTATCCTTGCTTTTTATTCTGACATGAATATACAAACTCTCTACTCTCAAAATTTCACTTTTTAAGGCTTCTCACTTACCAAGTACATCTTTGTCAGAAAGCGAACTATTCCAATCTACTCTTGCCAGATCCTCCCTGATATCATCAAAATTGGCCCTTCTCCAATTTAGAATCTGACCTGGAACTATTCTTTTCCATACTTACCTTATAACTAATGGCATTATGACCACTAGATGTAAAATGTTCCCATACATGAACTTCTGTCACATGCCCTGTTTCATTCCCTATTAGTAGATTTAGTATTGCACTCTCTCTAATGGAACTTCGACATACTGATTAAGGAAACTTTCCCAAACACATTTGACAAACTCTATCCCACCCAGCCCTTTCACTGTATGGGAGTCCCAGTCAATATGTGGAAAATTAAAATCACCTACTATTACAACCTTATGTTTCTTGCAACAGTCTTTGATCTCTCTACAAATTTGCACCTCTATATCCTGCAGAATGTTGGGAGGTCTATAATATAATCTCATTAATGTGGTGATACCTTTCTTATTCTTCAGTTGTATCACTAAAGACCAACAAGATGAACTCTTCAGTCTGTCCTGACTGAGCACTGCCATGATATCTTATTTCCTTTGGTTGCAAAATCAAAGAGCATAATCTTTTAAATTAGAGAAGGGGAATTGAGGGGCAATGCCTGGTGAAACTTTTTCATGCAAAGATGATTAGAACTTTGATCTCTCTCTCCCTTAGAGTGCTGTTGGGGCTAGGAATCAAACCGAAAATATACAGATTTCATGGGCAAAGATGAAAAAGCAAACAAAACATAGATCTGTGAAACTCTTCCCTTGTGGAACTGAATGCTGAAAGATTGGAATCATATTCAAACATTCAGGGGTTGGCTTGCTGAATGAAATATTCCATTGACCTTATCATTAGCTCTTTCAGGCTCCTCTCCCTGTCTAAACTGCAACAGCTACTGCCGGGACTGGATTCAGTTAATTGGGAGACTGGCGCTATTGAAGGATCAGAACATCAGTCTCTCCTGACTGCGAAGACACCAGCCAGTTCTGATGTTGGTTCGTCCCCATAAAACGCGTCCAATTTTATTTTCTCCAGAGGAGCCACCTGATCTGGAGGATTTTTTAAAAAAATCTTAGACTTCCCAAAACTTCTGTACTCTGCATTATTTAGCACCTGCGTTGTTTTGGTTCGCTTTTTATTCCAGCTGCTCTCATTCCACTGTCTTCATCTACAAAGATTGGAAGATTGGTCAGTTATAGTTAGTGTTTAATTCCCCCTCTTTGAGGGCATTGGGCAACCTTACATATTTATTATCAAGGCACATATTCTCTATGTCACCATTTACTGCTCTGGAATTCTTTTTTTTTGCCGGCACTCTCAGTAGAACAAAGAAATACAGGAGAGCCGATGAAAAACTACTCACAAAGACTGAGAATCAATGTGCAAGTACACAGATAAACAAACGTCAACAATAAATAAATAAATAAATACTCAAACAAACATTGAGAACATGAGTTGGAAGATTCTTGAAAGTGAGTCCATAGGCTGGGTTCAGTGATCATTCCAGTGTTGGGGCAAGTGAAGTTATCCACACTAGTCCAGAAGCCTGATGGTTGAAGGTTCCTGAACCTGGAAGTGCGGAGCCTAAGGCTCCTGTTCCTCCTTTCCACTGGCAGGAGTGAGAAGAGAGCATGGTCTGGATGGTGAGGGTCCTCCTTGTGATGGACGCTGCTTTCTTGTGAAAGTGCTCCTCATAAGTATGCTCAATGTTAAGCAGGGCTTTTCCTGTGATGAACCTTGGCTCCCCCCTCTATCACAGAAAGTCCCTCTGCTCTTTCTATCCTCCCTCCTCTCTGCAATTTAAAACACTGTTTAGTCATCCTTTCTGCCTGTGCATGATATCCCTCCCCTCTCCTCATGTTCATGTTGATCTAAAGTTTCTTAAACCCTGCTATTGCTCTTCTTCCACCACTAACCCTGGCAGCCCATTACATGCACCTCTCCTCTCTGTGTAAAAATTTTGCCCCCTACACCCCCCACCTTAAAACAATGCCCTCTGGTATTTTATATTTCTGTCCTGTGGGAAAAACTATCTATCTTATCTCTGTCTCACATAATTTTATAAGTTTCTATCAGGTCTCCTCTAGAGAACACTCCAGAGGAAACAATCTGAGTTTGTCCAATCTCTCCTTATAGTTAACTCAGGCAGCATACTGGTGAGCCTCTTCTGGACCTTCCTCAAAGCCTCCACATACTTCCTGTAACGTGGTGACCAGAATTACAAGCAATTCTCCATGTGTGACCTAACCAATGTTTTCTACAGCTGCAATATGACTCCCATATAGATAGATAGATAGATAGATAGATAGATAGATAGATAGATAGATAGATAGATAGATAGATAGATACTTTATTCATCCCCATGGGGAAATTCAACATTTTTTCCAATGTCCCATACACTTGTTGTAGCAAAAACTCATTACATACAATACTTAACTCAGTAATAATATGATATGCATCTAAATCACTAACTCAAAAAGCATTAATAATAGCTTTAAAAAAAGTTCTTAAGTCCTGGCAGTTGAATTGTAAAGCCTAATGGCATTGGGGAGTATTGACCTCTTCATCCTGTCTGAGGAGCATTGCATCGATAGTAACCTGTCGCTGAAACTGCTTCTCTGTCTCTGGATGGTGCTATGTAGAGGATGTTCAGGGTTTTCCATAATTGACCGTAGCCTACTCAGCGCCCTTCGCTCAGCTACCTAATTCATATTCATACCTAATGTCCTGACTGATAGAGAAGTATACATAATGCCTTCTTTGCCACTCTGTATACCTGCGTTTCAGCGAGCTACGTATTTGGATCATGGGGTCCATCCGTGCATCAATCTCAGGCAAGATTCCATAAAGAGATGCTCAGTTCTTGTACAATGAACAGTTGTACAGTTCTTGAACATTGTGAAGGAAATCAACAGAGCCCTAACCAAACCTTCTGATGGCCAATACGGAATGAGGGAAAGGGGAGTGTTTCAGCACGTTCCAAAGAGACTCGTCGCCCATGGCATTCTTGCATTATTGAGTTACCTTGTGAATCCTTGCCCAGGGTAACTTAACAGGTGGAGAAACGACAGTAGGTAGATAAAGACACTTGGGATGCATGAACATGATAGACTCAAAATTGGCATGGCCATAAACTTCAGAGGGTGGTGTGGAGTGGTGTTATTCTGACTGGGAGCCTGCGACCAGTGGTGTTCTGGAAGAGTCGTTGCTGGCAGCTCGGTTGTTTTGTGTTACATACAGTAAATTATTTGGATGAAAATGCAGGTCAGCTGATTAGCAAGTTTGCAAGTAACACAGAAATCGGTGGAGTTTTGTAAAGTGAGGAAGGCTGTCAAAGGATACAGCAGGATGCAGACCAGTTGGAAATGAGAGTAGGGAAAAAGGCAGATGGAGCTTAATCCAGACAAATGCCCCATTTTGCACTTTTGGAGGTCAAATGCAAGAAGAAAGTATAGAGCATATGGCAAGGTCTTTAGAAGCTTTGATTTACAGAGATTTTTTTGGTCTCCTTGGCCATAGCTGTCTGGTAGTTACAGTACAAGTAGATGAGGCAGTAAAGAAGCTGTACAGTACACTTGCCTTCATCATTTGGGGTGTTGTGTAGAAATGTCTTGTTGCAGCTGTATAAAACTTTGGTTTAGCCACATTTTGAGTATTGTGGGCAGTTCTGGTCACGGCAAGGTTGTCGAGGATTATGAGAAGGTGCAGAAGAGATTGACCAAGATACTGCCTGGATTAAAGGGTACTCACTCTAAGGAGAAGTTGGACTAATTCATTTTCTCTGGAGCGTCTGAAGTTGAGGGGCAACCTGAGAAAAGTAGATAAAAATACAAGAGGTTCTGCAGATGATAGAGATCTTGGGGAACACGCAGAAAGTGCTGGAGGAACTCAGCAGGTCAGGCAGCCTCTATGGACAGTTGACCTTTTAGGTTGAGACCCTTCATCAGGACTGCAGAGGAATGATGAGAGGTGCAGATAAGGTAGATAGATAGTGTTTTTCCCCAGGATGGAAATGTCAAATACTGGAGGACATACAGTAACTTCAATCAAGAAAAAAATTTAAGGAAATTTAGGGGGCAAGCTTTTTACACAGAGAGTGGTAGGTGTGTGGAACGTACTGTCAAAGGAGGCGGTGGAAGCAGGTACAGTAACAACTTTTAACATACTTTTGGGCAGGCAGTGAGGAATATGAACCCCGTGCAGAAAGATGGGATTAGATAGATTGGCTTGGTCAGCACAGGAGGCAGACAGCAGATAGTTCCCCAAAAATTACTATAATGATGAATGAGCCCCTGGGTTTTGGTACAGCCAAGAGAATGGCTCCAACAGAATTCATGCTCTGAACCTTATGTCGTATTAGAGAGGTGTTGTATGCATATGCATCTTGGGTTCCAACATGTATCAAAAATATCAATGAATATGTACATATCATTTAGGTTCAGGTAAAGCTCATGCCCTCTCAAGACTAATTCACCCTGCATCGGTACGGTAGCATAATGGTTAGCATGACACTTTACAATATAGGCAACCCAAGTTCAATTCCCACCACGGCCTGTAAGGAGCTTGTATGCTCTTTCCCTGACCACTCAGTTCCCTCCCACAGTCCAAGATGTACTGATTGGCAGGTTAATTGTCGTTGTAAATTGTCCTGTGATTAGGCTCGGGTTAAAATTGGGGAACAGCAGGGGCTCTCTGGCTCAAGGGCCAGAGTGGTCGATTCTGCGCCATTTCTCAATAAATAAATAAAGTTGGTCTGATTGTGACCTCCACCTTGTGAATGAGTCAACCATTCACAGTCAGCTGCCTTTGAACTGACCTCAGGATGCTCCTGCTGTTTTAAAGCTATTCACTCATAAGTCACGGACATCCCTGAAATGAACATATTTAATATCCATTTTGGACATTTTTGGTTGAGCCACATTTTAGAGTCTGGTCACTGCATTACAGTGCATGTAGTGGGGGTTTATGAGAAGGTGCAGAAGAGATTCACCAGGATATTGCCTGGATTAAAGAGTATTAGCTCAACCACATCGGTTTGGTTGAAGCCATATATTTTATTGAGATACAGCACAGAATAGCCCCTCCCAGACCCTTCAAGCCACACTGCTGGGCAATCCCCCGATTTTAATCTGAGCCTATCATAGGACGATTTACGATGACCAATTGATATACCAACTGGTACATCTTTGGACTGTGGGAGGAAACCCACGCGGTCATGGGGAGAACATACAAACTTCTTACAGGCAGTGGCGGGATTTGAACCCATGTTGCACGCGCTGTAAAGTGTTGAACCCATGTTGCCTGTGCTGTAAAGCCTTGTGCTAACCACTATGCAACCGTGCCGCCCCACATACACTGTAGATCCGACCAGGTAAAGTATGACAAATGTCCTCTACTGCAACAACCAGATGGAATTACAGTGCAATCCAATAGTTTTGTGTTTACCACTGTAGATACAAGATTTTTGGTCCTAGATCCTCTGGAATTAAATTCTCCAGCTGCATTGATAGGGATTTTCAGCTCAGCCCACCGTATCAGTTATCTAGGCCTCTGGATGCCAGTTCAGGAAATGAACTATTATGTCACCATTTCTACTTTGCCCATTTTGCCACAGGCAGTTAGGGCAGGAGTAAAGGTCCCACGTTGCTGGTGGGTTTTATGGCTGCCTTCTTTATGTCAGTAGCTTCCTCTCGGTTTTCACTACTGTCGGTCATGCAAGGCCCGATGGAGACTCAGGAATCGTGTCGCACTCAGATTTAGAAGGATTCTTCATTGCTCTTTCTGTAACAAGTTTGTTTTACCAATCAGGGTTGTTAGCCCAGAGCTGAACCCATGAACCTGGAGGACTGGCAGACTTCCCTTAGTCTGGCCTTTACCCTTTGACCTCCTTAGAATGGATGACCCTAACAAGAGCCAAAGCATAAAGCCCTGCCTCCAGCCAACATAGATTTCCAGGTCACTGAGGCATGCAACCCTGCAAACCATGACAAGGTTGTGGTCCTCTTGAAGGATTATGTCACTGTATCCCAGCACAATAACGGCATCCCGAACTGTGATAATAAAGAGGAGGCAAGTTAAACAAAGTCTCTTTTTAGCAAGCAACTGGCCACAATCCCTTTCTGACCCAACAACAATGCCACTAGAGGCCAGGTTGTTCTGCTCTTACCTCCTTTCATTTGCAAGCATGAGCTCAGGAGCCCAAAGGCAGAAGCTTCTAGAATTAGGTCTATTCTTGGCTTAGCGTAAATGGTGGTGGATCATGCACGGTGTCAACTGGATGCTGCATCACAGCAGGTACTACGCTAACAGATTTACAAATCATTCTCTTCTACTGAATGAAATTAGCATCCATTTCTATTTAACAATTAGCAATGATACAATTGTCTAGTAATTGGTTACTGATTGTATGGTAGTATCAACACCTCAGGTAGCACAAAGAAACACAACGAAACTTTAGAAAAGTTCCAAGCTCCAAGGTGAGAAGGCAGGGGAGTGGGACCAAATGGGAGAATGGATCAGCTCATGATAAAATGGCGGCGCAGACACGATGGGCCGAATGGCTGACTTCTGCTCCTTTGTCTTATGGTCTTATTAATACATATCCCAAGCACTTCCTTGCTTGTCAGATAATCACCAGTCTTGTAGCTGAGAGGGGGAATACCTAGGACTCCCTACCTTAGTGGGTTTGAGGATGGGGAGGGCAGATGCACAAACAAAAGGGGAAGGGTAATAAATCTCAAACAAAAGAAAATCGGCAGACGCTGGAAACCCAAAGCTGTACACACTAACTGCTGGAGGAACTCAGCAGACTAGGCAGCATCCATGGAAAAGAGTAAACAGTTGACACTTTGGGCTGGGACTCTTAAATCAGTTCAGAAGAAATGCCAACTGTTTATTCTTTTCCATAGATGCTGCCTGACCTGCCAAGTTCCTTCAGCATTTTGTGCGTGTAAGAGTAATGAAGCCTTGAAAGTTATTTTGCTGGCTCTGGGAGATCTCGTGAAGGGTGCAAAAAAAATATGCAACAGAAATACAAGAATTTCTTTAATGCTGCAGGATCAAAGATTTGCTCGCAAAAGAGCAAATGGTAAGTGGTACTTATATTGCATATTTAGCGCAGTAAGACATCAAAAAGTGCTTCACAGAGTGCTTTAATATCCAGCATTTAATATCAAGGTGATCAAAGGTTTAGTCACAGAATCATGGAATCATTCAGCACAGAAAAAGGCTCTTCGGCCCACAATAAGCATGCTTACCATTCTGTCGATTGGCATTAGTGCCATTTCTCACATTGTGACCACATCATGTAAATATCTCTTAAACATAGTAATTGCGTCTGATTCCACTACTTCTTTTGGCAATGAATTACAAATATCTATTTACCACTTTCTGGTAAAGTCTTACTCCTCAGATTCCCTTTAAAACTCCTTCTTTTCCTGTTAACTTGTGTTTCCCCCTCCCCAACATGGGTGAAAGACTTTGTCATATAGCTATGCATGCCTCTCACAGTTTAATAAACCTCCATCGGGTCACTGGTCTGTCTCATCGCTCCGTGGAAAACAAACCTGGCCTATCCATTCTATCCTCATAATGAATATCATCTGCTCCAAGCAACATCTGGACGAATCTCTTCTGCACTGTCCACCACAACCAAATCCAAGTGTGGTCTAAACTGTCTTTTGTGAAGATGTAACATGACATCCTAATTCTTGTATTCTGCACCCTGACCTGTGCATGCATGAATACATATTGTATGTCCTACAGCATTTGACTTCCCAAAGTAGATTGTCAGTTCTGGTTTCAAGATTCAATTCCATCTGTAACCACTGCCCAAAAAGCTTTTCATCTGATCTATCTCCTATTGAATCCCTGGACAACATTCCTTATTATCCACAACATGCCACCGATATTTTTGCCAACAGCAAACTTACCAATCTGCTTCCTACGTTCACAAGAGATGCTGGAAATTCAGAACAGCACACAAAAAATGCTTCAGGACCTCAGCAAGTCAGGTAGCATCTACAACATAGAACAGGCCCATCGGCCCACAGTGCTGTGCTGAATCAGCTAGAAATTAAATCAACACCCCCAAAAATGAATCCTTCCTATCTATACAATGTTCATATCCCTCCATCTTCCTCATTTTCATGTGCCTATCTAAATATCATTTAAAAGCTTCTAACATATTTGCCTTTACCACCGTAACAGACAGTGCATTCTGCATTAAAAAAAACACCCCTCACATCTGCTTTGAATCTACCCCTGCTCACCATCAACACATGCCTTCTGGGATAAAGATACACCCTGTCTACTCTATCTATGCCTCTCATAGTCTTATAAACCTCCATCAGATCTCCCCTCATCCTCCGCCACTTCAGAGAAAGCAAACCCAAGTTTATCCAGCCTCTCATGTTAGCACATGCTCTCCAAACCAGGCAGCGTACTGGTAATCCCCACGGATCTCCCACCTGGCACTTACCCCTGCAAGTGTAAGTGCTATACCTGTCCCTACACCTCCTCTCTTACCACCACTCAGGGCCCCAAACAGTCCTTCCAGGTGAGGCAACACTTCATTTGTGAGTCTGTTGGGGTAATCTATTGCATCCGGTGCTCCCGGTGCGGCCTCCTCTACATCGGTGAGACCCGACGCAGATTGGGGGACCGCTTTGTCGAGCACCTCCGCTCCGTCCGCCACAACAGACAGGACCTCCCGGTTGCCACTCACTTCAACTCTGCTTCACATTCCCATTCGGATATGTCCATACATGGCCTCCTCTACTGCCATGATAAGGCCAAACTCAGGTTGGAGGAGCAACACCTCATATACCGTCTGGGTAGTCTCCAGCCCTTGGCATGAACATTGAATTCTCCAACTTCTGGTAATTCCCTCCCTCTCCCTTCACCCAACTCAGTTTCACTCTGCCTCCTCCTCCAGCTGCCTATCACCTCACTCATGGTTCCACCTCCTTCTACTACCCATAGTGCTTTCCCCTTACATTCCTTCTTCACCTTTCTTGCCTATCCCTTCTCTGCTTCCCCTCACCCACCCCTTGATCTTTCCTCTTACTGGTTTTTCACATGGCACCTACCAGCCTTCTCCTTCCCACCCTCCCCCCACCTTCTTTATAGGGCCCCTGCCCCCTCCCACTTCAGTCCTGACGAAGGGTCACGGCCCGAAACGTTGACTGCTCGTTTCCACGGATGCTGCCTGACCTGCTCAGTTCCTCCAGCTTGTTGTGCATACTGGTAAACCACTTCAGCACCCTCTTCAAAGCCTCAACATCCTTCCTATAGTGGGGTAACTAAAACTGTATGCATTACTCCAGATGTGACTTAACCAGAGTTTTACAAATTTGCAACATCTATGGAGAGAAGTAAATAGTCGATGTTTCGGGCTGAGACCCTTCATCAAGACAGTGCAAAATTATTAGCATATATTAACTGCAACAGGGGTCTATGCTTGGAGATTGTATGGTGTAAGGATGCCTTGTAATGGAGCCTTGTAATGGATGTAATGCCTTGTAATGGATGTCTTGTAATGGAGAAGCAGTGAGGCACAGGGAAGTTTTTCCCCTGCTCAGACCCCTGACACAAACCTGTGGTGGGAGCTGTGAATTGGATGGGGGGTGGTGGGAGAAACACAGGAGAGCAGAGCTGATGGATTGTGGGCCAGGAGAAGTTGCATTGGAAAATCCTTCAAGGTGACTGTGATGGAGAAAGTCAGGATTACAGATCAAATGAGACACGCGGCAGCACGGTGGTACAGTGAATAGGGTTCCCACCTCAAAGCTTCAGCGACGTGGCTTCGATACTGAACATGGGTGCTGTAGGTGGAGCTTACATTTTCTCTCCGTGACCGTGCAAATTTCTCCCGTGTGATTCAGTTTCCTCCCACATCCCAAAAGAGCCATTTGGTAGGTTAATTGGTTGCTGTAGAGTACAGGCGAGTGGAAGAACATAAGGGGGGTTGATATAAATGTGGGGAGAGCAAAATGAGGTCAATGTAGGATTAGTGTAACTGGGTGCTAATTGGCTCGATGGACACAAAGGCTTGTTTAGATGATGTGTGAACTTATGGCAAGGACATGAGCGTGAGATTTGAGACACTGTGATCCAGTTATGACCAGTGAACATATTGGCAACGGAAGATTGTGATGGTGTGAATTAAGTCATGCCAAATTTGATTGAACTGGAATGGAAACAGCTGAACCAGCTCGAGAGGACTAGAATATAAAACAAGGATGTGATGTTGAGGCTTTATAAAGTACTGAGGAGACCTCACTTGAAGTATTGTGAGCAGTTTTGCCCCTGTTATCGAAGAAAGGATGTGCTGATGTTGGGGTGGGTTCAAAGGTAGTTCACGAAAATGATTCCAGAATTGTAAGGCTTGTCACATGAGGAGTGTTTGATGGCTCTGGTCCTGTAGTCACTAGAATTCAGAAAAATAAGCGGTGAACTCATTGAAGCCTATTGATGGTGAAATGCCTCAATAGATGTGCAGAGGGTGTTTCCTATGGTGGGAGAGTCTAAGGCCAGAAGACACAACCTCAAACTAGAGTGATGTCCTTTTAGAACGGAGATGAGGAGGAATTTCTTTAGCCAGGGTGTGGTGAATCTGTGGAATTCATTGCCACAGGCAGTTGTGAAGCCAAAGACCTTGGGTATACTAAAGGCAGAGGCTGATAGATTCTTGATGTCAGCGCATGAAGGGATACGGGAAAAATGCAGGAGACTGGGACTGAGAGGGAAAATGGATCAGCCATGATGAAATGACGGAGCAGACTGGATGGGCCAAATGGCCTAATTCTGCTCCAATATCTTATGGTCTTATGATCTATGACAGAGTTATGAGGGATAATAAATCAGCCATGATGGAGTGATTGAGCAGATTTACTAGGCCAAATGACCTAATTCTGCTTCTATGTTTTGTTTACGGTCTAACAGGAAGCTTTTGCAGAGCCACAACGAAGTCGAACAGCAAAGGGATACATAGTAGACAGGACTGGAGCACAATGTGGGAAAATAAGAGCTCATCCACTCTGCAATGGAAGATTGAAAAGTCATATTATTTATGTAGGGAGATGATTAAAAAGTTGCATTGTTAGGGGATTTGGAGTCCTAGTTCATGTAACAGAGAGTGGACAAGCCAGTAGAACAGGTAATTAGCGTTAATGGCAAAGAAGACTCATTGGGCCAAATGGCCTAATTCGACTTCTATCTCTTATGGTTTTATGGTCTTTTGAAAACACATCTCAGCTGAGGAAGCATCTGTGGTAAGTGAAACAGTTAACACTTAAGGTCGTGAATCTTCATCAGAATGGAGAAAGAGAGAAATCGAGTTAGTTTTAGCTTACAGTGAAGGTGGGGTGAGGGATGGGGAGAACAAAAGAAATATCTCTTCTAGCGTGGGGCCAGATAATTCCATTCCATTACGATCACCTTAAGCTTCTTTATCTGTGTAATATATTACTCATGGTAATGTCGTGGGACTTGCCCATGGTCAAACTATGTATCAAAAAACACAAGGGTCAAAATTATGTTAAGCAGATAAGTGTAAAGTATTGCACTTTTGGAGGACAAAGCAAGAAAAGACCATTTAGATAAAGTTCAAAGTAAGTGTTGTTATCAAAGTATAGATACAGTATGTCATCATATACAGCCTTGAGATTCATTTTCCTGTTTGCATGTTCAGCAAATCTATGGGTCAGGATCAATGAAAGGCCAACCAGAGTGCAGCAGACAACAAATTGTAAGTACAAATATAAATAAATAGCAATAAATAATGCGAACATGAGATAATGAGATAAAGAGTCCTTAAAGTGAGATCATTGGTTGTTAGAACATGTCAGTGATCGGGCAGGTGAATGTAGTTATTCCCTTTTATACACGACCCTGAGAGTTGAGGGGTAGTAACTGTTCTTGAACCTGGTGGTGCAAGTCCTGAACCTCTTGTGCCTTCTACTTGATGGCAACAGAGAGAAGAGAGCATGGCCTGGGTGGTGGGGATCTCTGATGATGGATGCTGCTTTCCTGTGACAATGTCTCATGCAGATGTGCTCATTAGTTGCATGGACGAGAGAGCTTTTGGAGACTATGGTCCATATGTACTACAGGTAAATGGGAGTAAGTAGAAAACCAGGCCGGCATGAACTAGGTGAGCTGGTGTGTGTTTCTGTGCTGTGGTGCTCTATGATTCTATGATTCGATAAATCTGCTTTTTCAGCATTTTCTGTTTCTTTTTACAAATTACTGTTCTCACTGCAGGAGCAGTCACAATGCCCTTGACAAGGCATTTTTTTTCAGGTGATAAACAAACAGAGGATAGTTCCTTAGATCAACAGACTTAACCATAGCTGCTAATCCTCATGGAGAAAATCCCCACTGGCAGAGAAGAGTCCTGAACTGGAATCCTGCCCGCTCAGCAATGTCATCCATTATAAGGATGAGAGCAGGGAAACAGTCGCAGCTTAGGTCTGGACCATGCTTAATGAAAACAAGAACTAGAACAAGCCAGTCTGATCTCTCAACTTCCAACAACCCTCTGGCCCACTGGCCACCTGGCAATCCATTTCCTGTGAGGGCTGCTACAGATCTGAGACTGTGACACTAAGCTCTTTCTTTCATTTCTGTCATTCTAATTTAACGTTGTGGGCAGATTAAGATGGAGAGTTTCAGGGAAGAGAAGCGGTGACATGTTGCAGTTAGGCTAATCTCTCTCTCTACTGTATAGAACTGGAGTTAAGATTAGAAGCATGGTATAACCTAAGGTGAAAATTACCGCAGATGCTGGAATTCTGAGATAAAAGAAGAAACCCCTAGGGGGTCAGAACTTGACATTAGAAGCACAGTAACCCTAAAATGCAAATTACTGCAGATGCTGTAATTCTGAGATAAAAGAAGAAACCCCTAGGGGGTCAGAACTTGATATTAGAAGCACAGTAACCCTAAAATGCAAATTACTGCAGATGCTGTAATTCTGAGATAAAAGAAGAAACCCCTAGGGTGTCAGGTAGCAACCAAAGAACGAAAAGCACTTAAGGACTCAGGGCAGAGATCTTTCATCAGAAATCAAATGCAGAAACATATTCAGAATTCCAGTGAGAGATTTCTGGAACATTGCTACTGGTTCCATCTCCACAGATGCTTCCTGACCTGGTGAGTGATTCCACTGCTCTGAAGTGAGCTTGAGGTTTTTGGACTCTTGATGTAAAGTTTGATCACTGAAATGACCAAGAGGTTCCTTCCCCCTTAAATAACTCTTAGGTATGAATAAATTACTTCAAATAAGAGCCACATAGACCAGGCAGAGCATCATTTCGTTGTTGATTAAATGGGAAATATAGTTAGTTCTAACAGTCTGCCAAAGGATATAAACAACTCAGATTCCTCATCTGGCTGTTGTCCAATAACTACTGGACAATGTATTTTGGTACTCATAGATCAGGCTTAATTGTGTAATGGAATGAGTTGTCGATGTCTTGTATCCAAGGAACCCTTTATAATGGAGCACATCGATCCACAAAATCCTACTGGAGATGGGTCATAGTGTTGAGAAAAAAAAGAAAGTGAGGAATTGCGAACTCTCTCTTGCCAAGTTTTGCTATTGAGAGATTATTCATCATAATTAAACTCAGAGGACTGGTGATTTGTCTTTCTTAGAACACCTGGTTATCTGCCAGGTTCATGCTTTTTTCCAAATTATTTTGTTTTCTTGTCCGTTGCCAGAGAAGTCAGTTGTACTTACACTGTACATAAGCAGATAATGCTAGAAATAATCAGCTGGTCAGGCAGCATCTGAAGAGACAGAAGAGAGATTACAGGGAAAACATAAACTGCACCAATGTAATTCAATATAGCAATTGCATGTGAAGATGTTTCTCATTGATTGGACTTTCTCTGGTTACATCTGCTGTGGAAACAATTCCCTAGGCTCAGGAAGTCTTGACTCAGAATACCTACACTAGGCTAACCAACAGATAAAAGAGCTATTGATTAGAACAATGCAATTTCAGAATCAGAATCAAGTTTATTATCACTGACATATGTCATCAAAGTTGTTGTTTGGTGGCAGCAGTCCAGTGCAATACATAAAATATAAGATAAAGTAAGAAATATATAAATATAAATAAATAATACAAAAAGAGCACAACATAGTAAGATGGTCTTCATGGGATCATGGACTACTCAGAACTCTGATGGCAGCGTGGAAAAAGATCTTCCTAAAAGGTTGAGTGAGTGTCCTGAGGGTGCTGTAGCTCTTCAATAATGGTAGTAATGAGAAGAGGGCATGTCCTGGATGGTGATGGTCCTTAATGATGGATGAGCCTTTTGAAGATATCCTCGATCCTTGATGGTGGGGAGGGTGGTGCCCGTGTTGGAGATGGCCAAGTCTACAATGCTCTGTGGCTTTTATAATTGATTCTGTGGATTGGAATCTGCACAGCAGGCAGAGATGCAACCAGTCGGAATGCTCTCCATGGTACACCTGCAGAAATATTGCTATGTTCTTTGAGAACATACCAAATCTCCTCAAACTCCTAATGAAATATAGCTGCTGGCATGCCTTCTTCATGATTGCATCAATGTCTTGGGCCCAGGTTAAATCTTCTGAGATGTTGATACCCAGGAGCTTCATGAAGCTCACCCTCTGTTGACATTGTTGATTCCTTGACAAAGAGTGATGTGTGTTCTCCTGACTTCCCCTTTCTGAAATCTGCAATCAATTCCAAAGACATTTTGAAACAAAGTTTAAAGTTATGAGGAGCATAGACTGAGTGAATGTTCATCAGCTCTCCCTGATCCTTCCTCTATCCGTCAATTCTCAAGACACGCTAATAATTGTTTAACCTGTCTGTGGGGTGTGGGAGGAAACTGGAGAACGCAGGGGAAAACAATGCAAGGAGAATACACGGACTCTACACTCATTGCCCAAAGTCAGGATTGAACCACAGTCTCCAGATCTGGGAGGGAGCAGCACTACTCACTGTGCCACTCTGCTGCCCTATGGATGTAGCTGGATTCCATTCTATGGGCTTTCTCCTTGAAATCACTTCCTGTGCACTTTCTATTCACCCCAAGACACAGGATGAAGTAAAGTCTCAGTTCCTGCTGCTGACTGGCTTCTAGTCATAGCATTAGCTCGAGATGGAATCAATTTGAGTCCATCCTTGCTTGATCTTCACTAGGTTCAGGGCTACTGGTGAAGAAGATTAAGGCTTGTTTCTGGCACCTTTCTTATAATGGTTTAGCACTCTTTGAGGTCCACAGAACTGAGGACATCTCCTAAAGCCAAGCCCACAGAACTGATTCAGGAAAAGGGCCTCAAAGTGCAAAAAGAAATAAAGTTGTAAAAATAGCATCACACAGAAAATAAGGATGTAATTGCACCTTAAATCTAAATTTGGATCCACATCTCTGCCAGCTTTCACAGGGAAATTTTTGTATTCAATATTTGTGTTTTTTTAATATTAAACTGTCTACACTTGACAGGGTGAGCTCTGGCTGTCTTCCAACTCTTTCCTTCCTTGTATTTTACAAGGATATCGTGCGTGAGTAATAAAGAACACATTAGCATCAATCAGAGAGATGGGAGACTCATGTGTGGAAGGAATATTAATCTTCTTGATTTGTCTTTTTCTGCAATCTATTTTGCCTTCTCTCTATTGCATTTTCTCCTTGGATCAATGGGAGAATGGCATACACCTTTATCCTCCATTCCGTGACTTCCATCTTTCTACCTGCCTGTGAGCCCTGTCTCACAATGTGTAAGTGTCTCGGACACATTCACCACAGTAGGGAAATTTGGTTGAAGACAAACTGCCCAATCTATTGTGGAGATGTTTGGTCAGATCACCAAATAGGTGCATGTGCAATTTCTCCTCAGGTGGCTTTTCAGATTACAACCGCTACTTTTATCTTTTTTTTTCATCTTGGAGATCTCGGAACCTCTGGCAAAACCAGGATTCATTGTCTCCAACTGTGCTTGAGAAGGTTTTGTTGGTTTGTTTTCATGAACTGCTGCAATGCTTCAAATGAAGGTGCTTTCACAATAGTGATGGGTAGGGACTTCCAGGATTTAGATCCAACAATGATGAAGACAGGGTTTTATATTCAACTTGCAGAGGAACCTTTGGTCATGCTTTTTTTATGAATCTGCTGCCCTTATCCATCTTGGTGGTAGATGTTACAGGTTTGGGACTTTTCATAAAAACATAGAAATATAGAAAACCTACAGCACAATACAGGCCCTTCGGCCCACAAAGCTGTGCCAAACATGTTCCTACCTTAGAACTACCTAGGCTTTACTTATAGCCCTCTATCTTTCTAAGCTCCATGTAGCCATCCATGAGTCTCTTAAAAGACCCTATCGTTTCCACCTCCACCACCGCCGCCGGCAGCCCATTCCACGCACTCACCACACATTACATAAAAACCTACTCCTGACATCTCCTCTGTACCTACTTCCAAGCACCTTAAAACTATGCCCTCTCATGCTAGCCATTTCAGCCCTGGGGAAAAGCCTCTGACTATCCACAGGATCAATGCCTCTCATTATCTTGTACACCTCTATCAGGTCACCTCTCATCCTCCAACGCTTCAAGGAGAAAAGGCCGAGTTCACTCAACCTATTCTCATAAGGCATGCTCCCCAATCCAGGCAACATCCTTGTAAATCTCCTCTGCACCCCTTCTATGGTTTCCATGTCCTTCCTGTAGTGAGGCGACCAGAACTGAGCACAGTACACCAAGTGGGGTCTGACCAGGGTCCTATGTAGCTGCAACATTACCCCTCGGCTCTTAAACTCAATCCCATGGTTGATGAAGGCCAATGCACAGTATGTCTTCTTAACCACAGAGTAAACCTACGTAGCAGCTTTGAGTGTCCTATGGACTCAGACCCCAAGATCCCTCTGATCCTCCACACTGCTAAGAATCTTAGTGAAGTTATCCCATTTGGTTCAAGAGTCTGATGGCTGAAGAGTAATAACTGTTCTTGAAGCTGGTGGTGCGAGTCCTAAGGCTCCTGTACCTTCTTCCTGGTGGCTGCAGAGAGAAGAGGGTATGTCCTGGGTGGTGGGGGTCACTGATGATGGATGCTGCTTTCTTGCAACAATGCTTCTTGCAGATGTGCTCAATGGTGGGGAAAATTTTGCCTGTGTTGGTCTGGGCCGTATCCACTACTTTTTGTGGGATTTTCTATTCAAGCGATGCAGCCAGTCAGTCAGTCTGAGGGGCTGAGAATGGAATTAAACTCTGTGTAATGACCAATGAGCACCCCCATTTCGACTGCTTCATTGAGGAGGGTCACTTCTAGCCACTACTTCATGGTGAATACTCCTTACGTTAAACAACTGGGGGTTCAAATCCCACTCCAGATACATTAGCACTTTGCCTGATCTAACAGGGGGGTGCTGCCCTGTAGAACCATGGCCGTTCAAGCTAGGTCAACCTACCCTCTCAAGTAGATATAGACGCTCTGCCCACACTATTCAAGTAAACTAGAGAAGTTCTGGCCAATCAAAAAAGCAGAGAATGCTGGCACCACAGGGCAGATTAAGCAGCCTCTGCGGGAAGCAAATTGTTAACACCAGAAGAGCCGTTGCCTTAGAGAACCGGAGACCCAGGTTTAATCCTGACCTCCAGGGCTGTTTCTGTAAGTTTGTACTGTCTCCCAGTGGGTGGTTTCCTCCAGTGCTGCCCCTGATGGATACTGGCAGTTTAATCAGCCCTTATCGTGCAGGTGGGCGGCAGGATCTGGGGTAGAGCTGGAGGGAATGTGTGGAAATAAAAGCTATGTTAATGTTGGATCAGTGTGCATGGCTGCTTGATGGTTGTCATGGATTCAATGGGCTGAAGGCCTGTTTCCATGCTTTCTATGACTTGGAGAGAGTGAATTGGTAATGGTGGTTGTCCGATGTGTCCAAGGATAACTGGAAGTCGTGCAAGAGTTTTTAAAGTGGGAAAGCAATGCACTGCGGCAGTTCCAGTCTCTCAACTTCAGAAGTCCGGGCACAGTGGTATGAACAAACATCACAAGCTGGGGTCTTCCTCGGTTACAGTGGGTGACCATAACATCTTCTGCCCCTTTGCTTTCCTCTCAGCATTGCAGTACCATTAAATCTCATCCGCCCAGTCTGCCGGAGCCGACTTCACGTGTCATGATAGGCCTGTCCCTGTCTCAGTGGGATACGAAGCTGCCGGCTACCCAGCTCGGCCCGCCTGTGGGGTGGCAGCCGCTGTCGCTTGCAAACAGGTTCTTGGAGCCACAGGTGAGAGCTGAGTGTCTGGGTGGGGATAAGCAAACATGAGTGAGCTGCCCCAGAATGGACGTGACAACCCCCCCCCCCCCCCCTCACCAGAGGTGCTCCCCCTCCCTGAACACCCCACAATACTTGGTGATTGGTTTATAATTGATCTGTGTAATGAGGTAGAGTTGAAATAAACCTTCAGTTTGTATGCCATACGGACAGATCATCCCACACATTAGTCCATCGACATAGTACAGAAAAGGAAAAGCAAAATGCAGAGTTTAGCTTTGCAGTTAACAGGGAGAGCGTAGGGTGGAGAAGCAAATAACGCGCACAGATTACCATGAGGCAGATTGTGATCTTCAGCACTTCGAGTCAGATAAAGTTGAACCAAAGCGAGTTTGCGCTGTGTGGGTCTAGTCATGTCCTATGCACAAGGGCTTCTGCAGATGCCAGAAGCCTTGAGCAACACACTCAAAATGTTGGAGGAAATCACCATGCCCCTCCATAGACCCTGAATTCCTCCACAATTTTGAGTTGTTGCTCCAGTATTTTAAGCTTTGCTTCAGATTCTGCGTGTCTCTGCTTTTCAATATTCCGACCAACATCTACTTGAGAGCCAACGTCACTGCAGTGGACGCAGATGTTCATGGGCAGCGTGTGAATTATCTGTTGCATTTCCTGTGTTCTCACAGCGACCGGTCTTCAGAAGTAATTCATTAGCCATCCTGCGAAAGCTTCCTTCATTTCATTGAGGCCGTCCAAGAATCAGCAGAATGAGTGTGTGCAGAGCTGATGGGATTCTGTCTCACACAAGCTAAATGCCAGAGGAAGGGGAACAGCTGGAAGCAGTAAGGGAAACCGGTTTAATTGGACAATGCCACAGGAATGACAGATGTTCCCTGCAAATCCTGTCCAGCTAGACATATGGATTCACACAAGCTTTCCGTTACCTTTCCCAGGAGCTGCCTTCAAAGTTTTAATTTCAGCTGCTGAGCTCTGCTGGTGGCTGCAGTCGGTTTTTGTACCTAAGCTCTCCATCTGCACAGGAGGCTCAGAGAGTGGCGGAGAAGGTGGCTGCCATTCTCAGGCTTCAGCCAACTGCTTGTTCGGTAGGGCAGCGGTTAGCACAATGCTTTACAGTACTGGGAAGCCAGGTTCAATTCCCACTGCTGCCTATAAGGATTTTTTACATTCTCCCTGTGACCATGTGGGTTTCCTCTCACAGTCCGAAGACCTACCGGTTGGTAGGTTAAATTGTCTCATGATTAGGCTTGGATTAACTCAGGGGACTGCTGAGTGGCGTGGCTCGTAGTTCATGCAGTATCCAAACAAATAAATAAATAAAAACTCTGTCAGATTAACCACTTGCCCTTCAAGACAGCCCGTCATCAAAGAGAGCACCAGAGTCCGAAGAGTAAAGATGCAGGAAGTCTGAAACAAGATCAGAAAATGCTGGGGACACTCATCAGGTCAGGCAGCTTCTGTAGAAAGTAAAAGAGAATCGACGTTCAGCTGACTGGCTGAGTTCCTCCAGCATTTTCTATGCATTGCTCTTGATTCCCAGCGTCCACAGAATCTTTGGTGCGTCTGAAATTACTAGAACCACTAAGCACAAACTCCACTTGGTTGAACTTTATTTAACTTGAAATGCTGAAGGTCATAATCTGATTCATCGTAGCCCTGGTGCTTTATTTGTTTAAGGCGAAAGCGTTAACTCTCTTTTTCTGGGGATGCTACCTGACCTGCTGAGGGTCCCAGCAGCTTCCATTTAAGATCTCTGTTTGCAGTGTGGATTGTCTGAAACAGCTTCATGTTGTCCCAGAGAGCAGAGCACGTCAGCTTCAGAATGATCACATCGCCCTTGCCGTTCAGGGCTATTAATTGATTTGTGTTGCATTCTACACTCAGATGTTGTTGTATTCTATAACCAGATGCTATGCCCTGAAGTTTAATTCAGATAAATGGGAGATGTTGCTTTTTGGTATGACAGTCTAAAGCAGGACTCACATAGCAAATGGCATGGCCCTGGAGAACGAGAGAACTGGGGATACATGTATATAGTTCTTTGAAAGTGGTGACACAGGTAGTCAAGGCAGTGAGGATTTTTATTTAATCTCGTGATGTCATGATTCAAGAGTTCAGGGTACATTGATTATTGAAGTATGTGCATAGTATACAACCCTGAAATTTGTCTACCCCACAGACAGTCACAAAACAAAGCAAACCGTGAAACCAACCCACTCAAAGAATAATAAACATCAAACTCCCCTTCCTTTCCAGTCCTGAAAAAAGGTCTCGGCCCCAAAAGTTGCCCACTTACTCTTTCTTTGCCTGACCTGCTGAGTCCCTCCAGCATTTTGTGTGCTTTGCTTTGGATTTCCAGCATCTTGTTTTTATCAGGCTCCCGCCTCCCCGGCGTGCAAAACAATTGCGCAAACAGCAGCAACAAAAGAAAGAGGAAGAAACACAGAATACAAAACACAAAATCAAAAAGGCATATTTCAGTTCAGTTCAGCTCAGCGTTTGTTATCTGCAGGCCACCCCGGTTCAAAAATCGCCCGAAAGTGGTAACAGAAAAGAGCAACCAGACTAGAACCAGAACTCGAACACACATCGCAAACCAGAATCTACAATCAGCATCAATTAAACCTTGCTCCAGCCACATCTGCCAACAGCACTGAGGGAGACAGAGATCACTCAAATGTAAGGACCTTCCCTTGGGAGCAGTGAGCAAGTGAGAACGAGAGAGCGCTGCGTGCAGACAACTTCTCCGGCAGCAGTGAGCAAGAGGCTGGCAGATGGCACTCAGCACTCGCTCGCCTTCAACACACTCACCCCGACGATTTCAATCTTCCTCGGCGAGAGGTGGGGCCCGCGCTTCCTGGTCTCTACGCCACACACTTTGGCTGCAGCCTCATGGAACCCCCTCAGAGACAAAGCACCAGGTCGGCCAGTTGTCCCAACGTCACTCTGCCATTTTGTAGACTGCATGCTCTAACAGTGGTAGAATGATATAAAAGAACGGAAAGCAATCGCTCTGTGACCTGTCTTGAGGACATTGCCTTCGGTAGTGTTGTTGTTGTTGCTGTTGCCTTCGGGAAGCCTTTTAGGACCGAGATGAGAAAAATCTTCTTCACACAGAGAGTGGTGAATCTGTGGAATTCTCTGCCACAGGAAACAGTTGAGGCCGGTTCATTGGCTATATTTAAGAGGAAGTTAGATATGGCCCTTGTGGCTAAAGGGATCAGGGGGTATGGAGAGAAAGCAGGTACAGGGTTCTGAGTTGGATGATCAGCGATGATCATACTGAATGGCGGTGCAGGCTCGAAAGGCCAAATGGCCTACTCCTGCACCTTTTTTCTATGTTTCTATGTTGTTCGTGGGCACCATCTTTGTACGGTCATGTAGGAGACTTCACAGGGTCAACTCTTCTGGGATTCAAGCTTACGTGTCCCACTCCAGTGCTCCAGTGAGCGCCAGCTGGTCTGTCCAGCTTTACTCTTGCAGCTCGGTATTTCCTCGCAACATAGAGCAAAACCATTTTGTCCCATCAAAGCTATGCTGAACAATTCCATCATTTTTTTGTTTTTATTTCAGGTTTCCAGCGTCTTTATTTTTAATAAAATCCTGAAAACATCGACTCCTCCTTACAACAGCCCATATACCCCATTACAATCGGTTTCCAAACACTGAGAGGGTGATGAATGGCAGTAAATTAACAGCTCTTCATATCGCTTTCAATAACCAGATTCACAATCAGCATAATATATTTTTATTGACGGGACGTTAGTGTAGAAAATGATGAACGACATCCATTCCGCACAGTTTTAATTTTTGTATAAACAGCTCATAACTTGCGAAATCTTGATTGATTTGCAAAGAAGATGCTTAAGTGTTCTGAAGGCTCTTCGACTGGACCTTAGAGCTTTCTGGCTTCATTGTCACAGTATGGGCTCTACCCCACTATCCGGATTTAACCGTTTGTTGCCCAGAGAAGGTGATGTTTGAGTCGCTGGTTGGAACTGTTGCTGCGTGTCGTATGATTCATTTGGATCACATCAAAGTATCAATCAGATTATGTAAGCAATGGAGCCTCAGAGAATGTAAACCAACCCAAATGGTTTCTATCAATTTGATATTTGCATGATTGGTTTCACAATTGCATTATCTGAAGTAACCTCAGATTATCAAAATACCCTGATGAGATTTGAACTCACAAACTTAGTGCTCCAGTTCTTCTGTTCCACCTCAGCCTTCTATCCATCAACACCATGATAAATGTGGCTGGCTTTCATCTGTGTCAATGAACATGCTGTTCTATTCCTTGTCTGGTGAATCAATCCAGCCCTCTCTTGTTGATCCTTTACTCTGCTTGCACTGTCTCTCTCAGAATTGGTCTTAAGACTCCTCTCTTAACTCCTCAACATGTTCAAAGTTCAAAGTAAATTTTTATATGTATGTCACCATATACAACCTCGAGATTCTTCTTCTTGTGGGCATAGTCAGTAAATATAAAAGAAGCAACACTGCACACAACCGGACAGACGAACAACCAGTGCGCAAAAGACGACAAACTGTGCAAATACAAAAATTAAAAAAAGCAATAAATGTCAAAAATATGTGATGAAGAGTCCTCAAAAGTGAGTCCATAAACTGTAGGAACAGTTCAGTATTGGGGTGGGTGAAGTCGAGTGGAGTTATCCTCTCTGTTTCAAAAGCCTGATGCCTGAGCAGTAATAACCGTTCCGGAAGCTGGTGATGTGATGCCCGAGGCTCCTGTACCTCCTTTCTGAAGGTAGCAGTGAGAAGAAAGCATGGCCTGGTTGATGTGGGCCCTTGATGATGGATGCTGCTTTCCTGAGATAGTGCTCCATGTAAGTGGGCTCACTGGTGGGGAGGGCTTTACCCGTGATGGGCTTGGCCATATCCACTACTCTTTATAGGATTGTCCTTCAAGGATATTAGTATTTCTACACCAGGCTGTGATGCAGCCAGTCAACATACTCTCATCTGCAAGCTCCTAAGAAAGCAGAGGAACTGCCGGGCTTTCTTTGTAATGGCACCTATGTGCTATGACCCAGGGCAAATCCTCTGAAATGATAACACCCAGTAATTTAACATTGCTGACTCTTTCCACCTCTGATTCCCCTGATGGGGACTGGCTCACGGACCTCTGATTTCCTCCTCCTGTAATCAATAATCAGCTCCTCGGTCCTGCCGACGTTGGATGTGAAGTTGTGGCGACAACACACTCAGCTAAATTTCCAGTCTCTCTCTAATATGCTGGTTCATCACCACCTTTGATTCGGCCAATGACAGTGGTGTCATCAGCAAAGTTAAATATTGCATTGGAGCAAAGCCTTGTCGCACAGTCATAGGTGCAAAGCGAGAAGAGCAGGAGGCAAAGCACACACCCCTGTAGTGCACCTGTGCTGACGGAAATTGTGGAGGAAGTATTGTTGCCAATCCAAACTGACTGGAGTCTGCAAGTGAGGAATTCAAGGAGATATTGAGACCTTAATTAACTCTGAGGGGATGATAATATTGAAGTGATCAGTATAGTATTGGGAAGAGGGCAGTGAAGGGATTCATGAGGTGGAGGGCTGGACTCACTCGTAAATGTCCATGTGCTCATACATCTGCTGGTGCCTCATGATGACAACCAAGCCTCCGGTAGGTTTCCCATGCCTGAGTTGAGCTGGTGCCTGGTTCTACAGGCTCTCCTATATCTGGACAGGTACATGGACAGAATTATTTTGGGCGGATATAAACCAAACCCAATCAAGTGTGATTAGACATCTTGGTTAGCATGGTCAAGATGGGCCAAAGGGCCTCTTCCTATTCTGTGCAACTCTACAAGTCTTTGAGATGCCTGCGAGTCTTCATCTTGTAGTAGGGTACCTCCGAGAAATAGGCCAGGATTTTTGGAAAAGGTTTGCAGCTTCCATGTTGGTGGGGGCGGGGGGGTATCGGGAAATAAGGGACTGTTTTCTTGAAAGAAAGCCCTCACTTGCCGATGGAAGGGTGTCATGTGGAGTCACTCGATGTGGAAAACTATCTCCCATATCCACAGTCGGCAGCACGTTTACTGCTGTCTCTGCTAACTCCTGGCCAACTCCTCTGCTAACCTGCCTGTGGTATGCATTATGCAGAGCAGCACGCAGAAGGCTATGACACTCTCTGATAAGTACAGCACATTATCATAGACAAGCCATGCATTTTGTCACAATGAATTTAATGGTACATGGATTCCAGAGGCAGCCAGTTAGATGACAAGCTGCATTCAAAGATCATTCCACCTTGCTGTTAACTCCCTCACTTCATGCCACATGAACTGTCCGAGACTCCCACACAGGGACAGGGCCCTGGAGATAAAGTGCAGGGCAGAGGTTGTTGAGCTCGGGGCTCTGGTGGTGTAGAGGTTAAGGTGCTGGGTGAGTTATCCGAAAGGTCTGTGGTGCTATGACAAGAGGACGTTTAACTTATTAACTCGTGGACTGATGCAAGGAGAGGGAAATGATTGTGGAGCCTTTTGTTCAGTGGCTCTAATCAGTCCAGCCATGCTGATGAGACTCCGAGCATGCAGTGAGACTGACTGAATGTTGCTTTCTGAGGTCATTCAGATATCTGTATTAGGAGCCCCACAACCAACTCCTCAGGGCATTCAAAGTCCCACTTCCTGAAAGCTAACATAAATCAGCTCCTTCCTTCTTCTGTTATTTTTTTTACTTTCTCGCTCTCTCTCTTCTCACACTTTTCTTTTACAGGTTAGCATGGTTAGCCATCCTCTACGCTTCCCTCTTTAGCAATATTTCATACTGTCCCACCAAACAAAATAGATTAGAAGCCCCCTCAGACACTACTAGGACAGAGACAAACATGGGTTAGATAACAGAGTAAAGCATTTTTCAATTCTGCATCAATACTGTCTCTGAAATATTCTGAGCACTACAAACCCCAGAGATTCTGCAGGCGCTGGAAATCCACACCAAATGCTGGGGGACGTCAGCAGGTCAGGCAGCATCTATGGAGGGGAATGAGTCCTGTTGAAGAGCCTCAACATCAACTGTTCATTCCTCTCCATAGATGCTGTCTGACTGTCCGAGTTCCCCCAGCACTCTGTGTTTTGTCCTGAAGACTATGTTAGGTTGCGATTCCTTATCTCTGCAGGATGACAGTGTGTTGGCTCGGTCTACTCTCCTACCTCTTGCCCACCTCACTTCACCTTGAACGAGAACGTCTAAGTTCCTCTAACACCCCTCCCGATCTGCAGTATGTACTCAAAACCTCTGCCTTGTAATCGCTTCCATTCGCTAATGAGGCCTGTGCCTTTCACTGTGACTTGTGATCTCCCCTCTCTGTTGATTCTGCATCACTCCTCGCTCATCGCCTGCCCTGTTAACTTGTACCATGTTAGACGCCCGCTCCTGGCACCTGGCAACCGTCAGCTCCGTCGGGTAGATGGAAGTGGTGAACATTCCACGCAGCAGGATTCCACGTCTTCAGGAGAGCGAAGCGGACTCAGCCACAGCACTGATTGATTAACAGATCTCTTAAGGAATGCAAAGCTGTTTTCAACTGGCTGTCACTGTGTTATTATCCATAGACAGATGGTTTTCTAAACACTTGATTAATGAAGCTCCCACCGCAGCTACAAACTGAGAATTCAGCAGCCGAAACAGAACCGGATATTCTCACAACTACCTGGGAGAATCGGAGTCAGAAGATGATCCTACTCATTTCTCCCAAGTGCTCTGCTCCTTTCATGTCATTCCAAAGGCTTCTGCAGATCATCGCCACACCATTATTGAGCTGTTAACATCAAGGTTAACATCTCTCCTCTCCTATCAGATTCCTTCTTCTCCAGCCCTTTACCTTTCCCACCCACCTGGTTTCACCTATCACCCTCCAGCCTACCTCCTTCTCCTCCCTCCCCCCCCATCTTTTTATTCTGGCGTCTCCCCCCTTCCTTTTCAGTCCTGATGAAGGGTCCGGGCCCAAAACATAGCCTGTTTATTCACTTCCATAGATGCTGCCTGACCTGCTGATTTCCTCCAGCATTTTGTGTGTGTTGCTTAACATCAAACTAGCTGGGTGAAAAAAATAATTCTCTACATCTTTCAAACCAGTTAAACGCACTTGGTCATCAGTGTGGAAACAGAGATGGCTTCTCTCTCCTAGTCATGGAGTAATATAAGGCCAGCATGGTAGCATAGCTGTTAGCACAAAACTTTAAAATGCCAGTGACTAGCGTTCAATTCTGACTGCTTTCTGTAAGGATCTCCTGCCACTATCTGTAAGGAATTTGTGCGTTCTCCCTGTTATCGTGTCTGGGTTTCTTCCAGGTGCTCCGGTTTTCTCCATACACTCCAGAGATGCACAGGTCGCAAGTTGTGAGCATGTTATGTTGGTGCCAGAAGCATAGCAACACTTGCAGGCTGCCCTCAGTGCATTCACAGACTGTGCTGGTCATTGACACACAAATGACGCATTTCACTGTATCTAAATGTTTTGATGTAAATACGACAACTAAAGCTAACATTCAAATAAAGCACAAGAACAGGTCTTCCAACATGTCTGTGCCAACTGAGGTTTCCAATGAAGCTAGGCCCATTTGCCCACTTTTGGCCCATGTCCCTCTAGTGTTTGGGTCTCACTGTCTGAGTTAGGCTCTTTATCAGAGAAACAAGACCAGACTCTTAGGCTGACGTCAAGGGTACCACAGCAACAGTGTGTACAATAACAGAGAAGCTCTCCTTTTGTCCTGCCTGATCAATTATCCCTCAGCTGTGAATGAACAAAATAGTAACGACAGCCCTGAACTTCTGCTTTGCTCTCCATGGACACTGTCTGACCTACTGAGTGTTTCCAGAAGGTTCTGTTACTATAGCGAGTCACAGTTGTTTTCCCTTTCGACAGGGCCCATGGTGCTGCACGTCACATCAGGAAGATGGCAGAATTGAATGTCCTCAGCTCTGTACTCAGAATGGTAGTTGACTTTCTGCACTGCCACTCAAACTCAGAATTTTCTGGAAGTGGCAGTGGCAGGACTACCTGCTGAGAGAGGTTTCTCGCATCACAATCGCTGCTCAGCGGAGCACTCAAAAACCAGAAACCAAAGAGTTGAAGTCATTGGCGAATGAATTAGAGAAGAGATAAGGGTTTGTTCATTAGCTAGAGAGTCCCAAACGAGATTCAGGGCATCCAACCAATCGAATCCACACCGTCAATCATCCATTTGCACTAATCCTATATTATTCTGCCCAGATCAGCTTGCCCCAAATTCTACACCTCACCCACACACTAGGGGCAATTTACAGTGGCAAGTTAACCTAGTAGCATGTCCTTGGGATGTGGGAGGACACCAGATCACTCAGAGTATCCCACACAGCCACAAGGCAAGCTTACCACTTGCCTACAGACAACAGCCGAGGACAGAAGTGCTCAGGGTCTCTGGCTCTGTGAAGTAGTGGCTCTCCCACTGTGCCACTGTGCCACTGTGCTACGGAATAGAGTCCACTCTCTGAGAAAGATGATGAAGGCAGAATCTTTAATCACTTTGCAAGCTTAGAGATCCAAGACCCTAGAGGGCTCCTAACCCATTGTCAGAATTTATCATTAGACTGGGTTATCTAACACATTATCCTCCGCAACTTCTGGCATCTCCAAAAGGACCCGACCACTAAACTTATCTTTACCATCCTCCCCTCATCTACTTTCCCCGGGGATCTCTCCCTCTGTGATTCCCTTGTGCATTCATCATTCCCCACTAATCTCTCTCCAGACACTACACCTCCTCCCTCACCTCCAATCAGGCCCCAGAAAGTCCATCCAGGTGAGGCATCATTTCACCTGCAAATCTGCTGGGGTTGTCTGCTACGTCCACTGCTTTTGATGCTGCCTCCTGTACACCGGTGAAGCAAGTTGTAAATTGTGGGACCGCTTCATCGAGCACCAGCCACAGTCGACTGTACTTCCTTAGAAGGTTGGCGTCATTCAATGTCTGTAGTGAGATGCTGAAGATGTTCTATAGGTCAGTTGTGGAGAGCGCCCTCTTCTTTGTGGTGGCGTGTTGGGGAGGCAGCATTAAGAAGAGGGACGCCTCACATCTTAATAAGCTGGTAAGGAAGGCGGGCTCTGTCGTGGGCAAAGTACTGGAGGGTATAACATCGGTAGCTGAGCGAAGGGCGCTGAGTAGGCTACGGTCAATTATGGATAACTCTGAACATCCTCTACATAGCACCATCCAGAGACAGAGAAGCAGTTTCAGCGACAGGTTACTATCGATGCAATGCTCCTCAGACAGGATGAAGAGGTCAATACTCCCCAATGCCATTAGGCTTTACAATTCAACCGCCAGGAGTAAGATATGTTAAAGTGCTGGGGTTGATTGTATTTAATGTATTTAAGTAAACTACTTAAGAACTTTTTAAAAGCTATTATTAATGCTTTTTGAGAGAGTGATTTAGATGCATGTCATATTTTTACTGAGTTAAGTATTGTATGTAATTAGTTTTGCTACAACAAGTGTATGGGACATTGGAAAAAATGTTGAATTTCCCCATGGGGATGAATAAAGTATCTATCTATCTATCTACAAGTGGGATTTCCTGTTGGCCAAACATTTTAATTCTGATTCCCATTCCCATTCTGATGTGTCAGGCCATGGCCTCCTCATGTGCCAAGATGAAATTGCCCTCAGGGTGGAGAAGCAACACCTTATATACCACCTGGATAACCTCCAACCTGATGCCATGAATAACGATTTCTTCTTTCGGTAAACAAAATTCTGCCCCTCCCCTTCCCTCTATTCCACAATCTGACCCTTTGCTTCTTCTCACCTGCCTATTACTGCTCCCTGGGTTCCCTTCTCTTCCCCTTTCTCCTACTGCCAACTGTTCTCTCCTCTCAGATTCTTTCCTCACCATCCCTTGATCTTTCCTGCCCACTTGACTTCACCTATCATCTCCCAGCTAACCTCTTTCCCCTCGCCCCCACCTTTTTATTCAGGCTTCTTTGCCCTTCCTTCCCGGTCCTGGCCTCGCCCAAAACATCAACGGTTTAGTCTTTTCCATAGATGTTGCGGTATCTGCTGAGTTCCTCCAGCACTTTTTGTGTGTTCCATTAGATTGGGTTGTGGTTTTCTCGACTGGCATGAGCAGGATGAGGCCAATACCTTCACGTGGTCAACCTTCTACCTGTTGCTAATTCCCTGTGGTTGTCACCTCTAGGGGAATATGAAACACTCCAACCTACACAGCCGCACGCTAAGCTCGGAGTAATTCCAGCCCCACACCATATTTAAGGAGTGATATTCAATCAGTTTGTACAGGTCAATGGGAAATCAATACTAAATGATTCTTGTTCTCATGAAGGGACTGAAACAATCCTATCATCCTCATGGCTTAACCTTATCATCTAATGACTGCGCAGAGACAATATATATGCAAAAAGCCATTAAAAGGTCATTGAGGTGTGGAATTTGTATGACATCACATTACCTAGGCAATTCCCCAGCCAATATAAAATAATGTAAATTAGATTAAAGTCTTCACATTAAGGCTATCAATTCTGATTTGTTGATGGGACAGTCTATCATCATGAGCCAAAGTTTGATTCTGGTCATTTAAATCATTAGGTCTGTTCTGTCTTTGGAATCATTTAAACACTCCCCTCTGGCTCCTAACTAGCTTATTTTAAACCCTAGAGGGTCTGACTTCAACGACTGGTGTCCTTACTTCCGCACCAGTTGTCGGGAATCCCTGGACCACAGCTGCTTAAAATGGAGGAATTCTGAAACATGAAGGTGTGATCACAGAGATCAGTATACCTTGGTGAGAATGTTTGTGTTGTAACTGCCAGGCCACATTCAGAAAGTATGGATCATGAACAGGCCACATAAGCAGGGGCTCTCACAGTAGAAGAGTGAGCAAAGCTTCTGGTTGAAGATGAACTGATGAAAGCTAGTAACAATTTACTAGTAAAGCTAGTAAACAAAACTACTAACTATCCTACTAATCACACTTTTTTCTGGAAAATGATCACTGCAATCAATAGCCTTTAACTTCCCTTTTGGAGCTGAGCTTTTGAACTGTCTGTACGACCTGGCACTTTTGCCATGAGAACTAAAATCTTGAGGGTGTTGTGTGACATGTACGGGCCAAACCCAGGCGGTGGGGCCCCGGCCAAAGAGCAAGGAATGAGCCAATGCTTGGCCATTGCGGAAGTGGATCCAGAGCCGAGTAGCAGATCCAAGGTGAGGCAAAGTCGAGGTGGCAGGGCCCAGGCCCGTAGGCCTTTCAGAGCAGCAGGGCCCAGGCCCGAAGGCCTTTCAGAGCAGCAGGGCCCAGGCCCGAAGGCCTTTCAGAGCAGCAGGGCCCAGGTCTGAGAGGGAGGAATGAGATGGTGTTTGGCCAATTTAAGCGCTGTCCCAGATTGAAAAGGTCAGGGTTCAGGACTGGAAGCGAGGGACAGTCTGGTGTTCAGCCCACTGCTCAGAAGGGTTTACTCGTTTCTGCCCTGAACTGAGACTGTCCTGCAACTAACAGGCTCCTGGATTCACTGCCATAATGACTGGCTTTGTGGCTGTGGACTCACTTTCCTGAACTTTAGTTCTGGATGTTATTTGCTGGCTTTATATTATTTGGATAATTTGTTCTTTTCTTAACATTGGCATTCTTCTTTTTAGTGGGCTCTATTGGGCTCCTTGTTTTGTGGCTGCCTGTAAGGAGATGAATCTCAAGCTTGCATATTGTATACATACTTTGATAATAAATGTAGTTTCTACCTTGAACTTTGAGTAACAATAGTCCAGGCATTTACCACTCTTCTGTGCCTCTCCCCATGACCCTGACTTCTCTGATCTTTCAAAATTTTATTAATCATCTTTTCAAATTCTTCCAATGATCTAAATGCCCCAACTCTCAAAAGTAGAGGACTTCAGAGATCTGTGAAAAGTTCCGAAGTTTTAAATGACTGCCCTCTATGTTATAACTTGCGAATTTCAATCAGGGTTTTCTCACTCGTGGAAATATCTCAAGATCTATCCTGTCAAGCCCCTAAGGATCCTGTGTATTTCAATGAGATTATTCCTCATTCTTCTGAACTTCAGAGAATATTGATAAATTGCCTCCACAACTCAAGTTAGGACAAACATTGCATGAATTATCCTGGTGAACCTCTTTTCGTCCGCTTTCAGTCTAGTATAATTTTTAAACTGAGAGTCGTTTTGGAAAGTGTTCCTCATGTCCACGCAGTTTAAGAGTATAGCAATAGGACCAATCAACCTCTTAAAGCAGTTCCTTCATTCAAAGGCGAGTCAGTGGATGTTGTTTACTTGGATTTTCAAAAGGTGTTGAATAAGGTGCTTGCACATGGGGCTGCTAAACAGGATAAGAGCCCATGTTATTACCGGAAAGACACAACTGAATTGACTTTATTACTTACATCCTTCATATACACGAGGAGTAAAAATCTTTACGTTATGTCTCCGCCTAAATGTGCAATGTGCAATTTGTAGTAATTTATAATAGAAAGTATATACGACAGGATAGTCAATATAACATAGAGACACAGTTGTGTCAGCACGAGTTAATCAGTCTGATGGCCTGGTGGAAGAAGCTGTCCCGGAGCCTGTTGGTTCTGGCTTTTATGCTGCGGTACCATTTCCCGGATGGTAGCAGCTGGCACAGTTTGTGGTTGGGGTGACTCGGATCCCCAATGATCCTATGGACCATTTTTAAATGTCCTGAATAGTGGGAAGTTCACATCTACAGATCTGCTGGGCTGTCTGCACCACTCTCTGCAGAGTTCTGCGATTGTGGGAAGTACAGTTCCCATGCCAGGCAGTGACGCAGTCAGTCAGGATGCTCTCAATTGTGCCCCTGTAGAAAGTTCTTAGGATTTGGGGGCTCATACCAAACTTCTTCAACCGTCTGAAGTGAAAGAGGCGCTGTTGTGCCTTTTTCACCGCATAGCCGGTATGTACAGATGACGTGAGATCTTCGGTAATGTTTATGCCAAGGAACTTAAAGATGTTCACCCTTTCAACATCAGATCCATTGATATCAGTAGGGGTTAACCTGTCTCCATTCCTCCTGTAGCCTACAACCAGCTCCTTTGATTTTGCGACATTGAGGGAGAGGTTGTTCTCTTGACACCACTGTGTCAGAGTGAAGACGTCTTTCTGTAGGCTGATAGATAGATAGATAGATAGATAGATAGATAGATAGATACTTTATTCATCCCCATGGGGAAATTCAACTTTTTTTCCAATGTCCCATACACTTGTTGTAGCAAAACTAATTACATACAATACTTAACTCAGTAAAAAAAAATACGATATGCATCTAAATCACCATCTCAAAAAGCATTAATAATAGCTTTTAAAAAGTTCTTAAGTCCTGGCGGTAGAATTGTAAAGCCTAATGGCATTGGGGAGTATTGACCTCTTCATCCTGTCTGAGGAGCATTGCATCGATAGTAACCTGTCGCTGAAACTGCTTCTCTGTCTCTGGATGGTGCTATGTAGAGGATGTTCAGAGTTATCCATAATTGACCGTAGCCTACTCAGCGCCCTTCGCTCAGCTACCGATGTTAAACTCTCCAGTACTTTGCCCACTACAGAGCCCGCCTTCCTTACCAGCTTATTAAGACGTGAGGCGTCCCTCTTCTTAATGCTTCCTCCCCAACACGCCACCACAAAGAAGAGGGCGATCTCATTATTATTTGAGATTAGGCCAATCAGTGTAGTGTCATCAGCAAATTTAATTTGCAGTTTGGAGCTGTGGGTGGCAACGCAGTCATGGGTACACAGAGAGTAAAGGGGGGGGGGGCTTAGGACACAGCCCTGAGAGGCACCTGTGTGAGAGTCAGAGGGATGGAGGTGAGGGAGTCCACTCTTACCACCTGCCGGTGATCTGACAGGATCCAGCTACACAAGGCAGGATGAAGGCCAATGTCTCTGAACTTCTTGTCAAGCCTGGATGGAATTATGGTGTTGAATGCTGAACTGTAGTCCAAGAACAACATTCTCACATAAGCATCCTTCATCTCCAGTGTAAGAACGGTGTGTAGAGCTGTGGCTATTGCGTCATCTGTCGATCGGTTGTGTCGGCAGATGAATTGTAGGGGGTCCAGTTTGGGTGGCAGCAAGCTGCAGATGTAGTCCTTGATCAGCCTCTCGAAGCATTTTCTTATTATTGAGGTGAGTGTGACAGGACGCCAGTCGTTCAGACATGTTACCTTGGTTTTTTTAAACACAGGAACAATGGTGGAAGTTTTGAAGCAGGAGGGCTCTCTACACTGGGAGAGGGAGAGGTTAAAAATGTCTGTTAACACACCTGCCAGTTATGCCGCGCACATCCCGAGTACTCGCCCTGGGATGCCGTCTGGTCTCGCAGCCTCGCGACTGTCCACTCGTTGGAAGCACCTGCGCACTTCGGCCTCAGAGGAAACCAAGCTGCAGGTCGCATCAGCTGCAGGCCACCTCGGAGGCTCAGTGTTGGCTACATCGAACCGAGAGTGAAAAAAACATTTAGCTCGTCTGGGAGAGAGGCAGCGATGTTGGAAACTCCACTGTGTTTAGCTTTGATGGTGTGCAGACCTTGCCATAAGCTGTGTGTGTTGTTGGTGGAGAGTTGTGTCTGAATCCTGTCCCTGTATTGTTGTTTCACTGCCTCGGTGACTTTATGCAGATCGTACCTGCGTTTCCTGAGCTCCTGCTGATTACCGGCAGTGTAAGCTCTCTCAGCTCTGTGATTACCGGCAGTGTAAGTGCTGCTCGCATGGAATTGTTGCTCCAGGGCTCTCGTTTGGGTAGACCGTGACCAATTTCTGAAGGACAACATCCTTGATACACTTCTGGATGAAACTTGTAACCCCTTCCGTGAACTCGGAGGCTTCCTCATCATGAAGACATTGCAGTCTACATTATCAAAGCACTCCTGTAGCATGGAGGCTGATTGGTCGGACCGGACGTGGATGGTTTTAACTATGGCCACCTCTTGTTTCAGCCTCTGCCTGTACTTTGGCAGCAGCAAAATGGAGGAGTGATCTGATTTTCCAAATGGGGGGCGGGGGTGAAGGAGCGCTTTGTAAGCATTGCAGAAGGGAGAGTAGCAGTGGTCGAGTATGCTATCTTCCCATGTGCTCACTTGGATGAATAGAAGATTGGCTGGCTGGCAGGAAACAAAGAATGGAAATAAAGAGGCCCTTTTCAGCTGACAAGTGATGTTTTACAAGGGTCGGCGTTGGGACCACTTCTAGCATTTATACAGTACTGTGCAAAGCTCAGACACATATAAGTATAACTAGGGTGCCGAAGACTTTTTTGCTGAATTGCACTGTACTGCTGCCACGAAAAAAAACTAATATATGTGACTGATGCTAAATCAGATTCTGATTCTGTTGTGGACTGTGAGTGGGAAGGGGGCAGGGAGAGAGGAATCACAGTTCTGAAAAGGGGAAGGGAGTGGGAGGCACCAAAGAGGCATTCTGTAATGGGCAATAAACCAATTGTTAGGAATCAAATAACCTTGCTTAGTGTCTCAGGGCTGAGTGTGGCTAGAACAGTGCCACCCAGCCCCTGGCATTCCACATAACCACATAACAATTACAGCACAGAAACAGGCCATCTCAGCTCTTCTAGTCCGTGCCGAACGCTTACTCTCACCTAGTCCCAGTGACCCGCACTCAGCCCATAACCCTCCATTCCTTTCCTGTCCATATACCTATCCAATTTTGCTTTAAATGACAATACCGAACCTGCCTCTACCACTTCTACTGGAAGCTCATTCCACACAGCTACCACTCTCTGAGTAAAGAAATTCCCCCTCGTGTTACCCCTAAACTTTTGCCCCCTAACTCTCAACTCATGTCCTCTTGTTTGAATCTCCCCTACTCTCAATGGAAAAAGCCTATCCACGTCAACTCTATCTATCCCCCTCATAATTTTAAATACCTCTATCAAGTCCCCCCTCAACCTTCTACACTCCAAAGAATAAAGACCTAACTTGTTCAATCTTTCCCTGTAACTTAGGTGCTGAAACCCAGGTAACATTCTAGTAAATCTCCTCTGTACTCTCTCTCTATTTTGTTGACATCTTTCTTATAATTTGGTGACCAGAACTGTACACAATACTCCAAATTCGACCTTACCAATGCCTTGTACAATTTTAACATTACATCCCAACTCCTATACTCAATGCTCTGATTTATAAAGGCCAACATACCAAAAGCTTTCTTCACCACCCTATCCACATGAGATTCCACCATCAGGGAATTATGCACCATTATTCCTAAATCACTCTGTTCTACTGCATTCTTCAATGCCCTACCATTTATCATGTATGTCCTATTTGGATTATTCCAACCAAAATGTAGCACCTCACACTTATAAGCATTAAACTCCATCTGCCATTGCTCAGCCCACTCTTCTAACTGGCCTAAATCTCTCTGCAAACTTTGAAAACCTACTTCATTATCCACAACGCCACCTACCTTAGTATCATCTGGATACTTACTAATCCAATTTACCACCCCATCATCCAGATCATTAATGTATATGACAAACAACATTGGACCCGGTACAGATCCCCGAGGCACACCACTAGTCACCGGCCTCCAACCTGACAAACAGTTATCCACCACTACTCTCTGGCATTTCCCATCCAGCCACTGGTGAATCCATTTTACTACTTCAATATTAATACCCAACAATTGAACCTTCCTAACTAACCTTCCGTGCGGAACCTTGTCAAAGGCCTTACTGAAGTCCATATAGACAACATCCACTACTTTACCCTCGTCAACTTTCCTTGTAACCTCTTCAAAAAATTCGATAAGATTTGTCAAACATGACCTTCCACGCACAAATCCATGTTGACTGTTCCTAATCAGACCCCGTCTATCCAGATAATTAGATATACCATCTCTAAGAATACTTTCCATTAATTTACCCACCACTGACATCAAACTGAGAGGCCTATAATTGCTTGGTTTACTCTTAGAACCCTTTTTAAACAATGGAACCACATGAACAATATGCCAATCCTCCGGCACCATCCCTGTTTCTAAGGATATTTGAAATATTTCTGTCAGAGCCCCTGCTATTTCTACACTAACCTCCCTCAAGGTCCTAGGGAATATCCTGTCAGGATCTGGAGATTTATCCACTTTTATATTCCTTAAAAACGCTAGTATTTCCTCCTCTTTAATCATCATAGTTTCCATAACTTCCCTACTTGTTTCCCTTACCTTACACAATTCTATGTCCTTCTCCTTAGTGAATACCGAAGAAAAGAAATTGTTCAAAATCTCGCCCATCTCTTTCGGCTCCACACATAGCTGTCCACTCTGATTCTCTAAGGGACCAATTTTATCCCTCACTATCCTTTTGCTATTAATATAACTGTAGAAACTCTTTGGATTTATTTTCACCTTACTTGCCAAAGCAAACTCGTATCTTCTTTTAGCTTTTCTAATTTCTTTCTTAAGATTCTTCTTACATTCTTTATATTCCTCGAGCACCTCATTTACTCCATGCTGCCTATATTTATTGTAGATATTGCTCTTTTTCCTAACCAAGTTTCCAATATCCCTTGAAAACCATGGCTCTCTCAAACTTTTAACCTTTCCTTTCAACCTAACAGGAACATAAAGATTCTGTACCCTCAAAATTTCACCTTTAAATGACCTCTATTTCTCTATTACATCCATCCCATAAAATAAATTGTTCCAATCCACTCCTTCCAAATCCTTTTGCATCTCCTAAAGTTCGCCTTTCTCCAATCAAAAATGTCAACCCTGGGTCCAGTCCTATCCTTCTCCATAATTATATTGAAACTAATGGCAATTGTGATCACTGAACCCGAAGTTCTCCCCAACACATGCCTCTGTCACCTGACCTATTTCATTCCCTAACAGAAGATCCAACATTGCCCCTTCTCTAGTTGGTACCTTTATGTATTGTTGCAAAAACTATCCTGCATACATTTTACAAACTCCAAACCATCTATCCCTTTTACAGTATGGGCTACCCAGTCTATGTGTGGAAAATTAAAATCTCCCATAATCACAACCCTGTGCTTACTACAAGTATCTGCTATCTCCTTGCAAATTTGCTTCTCCAATTCTCGCTCCCCATTAGGTGATCTATAATACACCCCTATAAGTGTTACTACACCTTTCCCATTCCTCAATTCCACCCAAATAGTCTCCCTAGACGAGTCCTCTAATCTATCCTGCCACAGCACCGCTGTAATATTTTCTCTGACAAGCAATGCAACACCTCCCCCTCTTGTCCCTCCAATTCTATCACATCTGAAGCAACGAAATCCAGGAATATTTAGTTGCCAATCACACCCCTCCTGCAACCATGTTTCACTACTAGCTACAACATCATATTTCCAGGTATCAATCCATGCTCTAAGCTCATCCACCTTTCTTTCAATGCTCCTAGCATTAAAATAAATGCATTTAAGAAATTCTCACCTCTTCCTCTCTGTTTATCTCTAACAGTACAAAGAACTTTACTGTCTTCTTTTTCTTTCTTCTCCCATACATCTGTTCCTACACTTTGGTTCCCCTCCCCCTTCATATCCAGTTTAAATCCACTGGAGCCTCTCTAGCAAACTGACCTGCAAGAATATTTGTCCCCCTCCAGTTCAGATGTAAACCGTCCCACCGGAACAGGTCCCACCTTCCCTGGAAAACTGCCCAATTATCTATAAATCTGAAGCCCTCCCTCCTGCACCATGTCTTCAGCCACGTGTTGATCTGCACTATCTTACTATTTCTAAACCCACCTGCACATGGTACTGGTAGCAATCCTGAGATTGCTATCCTGGAGGTCCTGTCCTTTAACTTGGCATCTAGCTCCCTAAACTCACCTTCCAGGACCTCCTCACTCTTCTTACCCACGTCATTGGTCCCTACATGGACCACAACATCCGACTGCTCTTGAGAATACTGAGAACTCGATCCGAGATATCACGGACCCTGGCACCAGAGAGGCAACAGACCATCTGGGATTCTTGATTTCTTCCACAGAACCTCCTATTTGTCCCCCTAACTATCGAATCCCCTATCACTACTGCTCTCCTCTTTTCCCTCCTTCCCTTCTGAGCTGAGGGTCCAGTCTCGGTGCCAGAGACACAACCACTGCAACTTGTCCCTGGTAGGTTGTCCCCACCAACAGTATCCAAAACGGTATACTTATTGTTGATGGGAATGGCCACAGGGGTGCTCTGCTCTTCCTGTCTATTCCCCTTCCCTCTCCTGACAGTCACCCAACTACCTGTCTCCTGACTCCTAGGGGTAACTATCTCCCTGAAACTCCTGTCTATTTCTGCCTCTGCCTCCCGAATGATCCGAAGTTCATCCAGCTCCAGCTCCAGTTCCCTAATGCCGTTTGTCAGGAGCTGCAGCTGGATGCACCTTTTGCAGGTGTAGTCATCAGGGACAACAGTGCTTGCCCTGACTTCCCACTTACTGCAAACGGAGCACTCAACTGCCCTAACTGCTGCCTCCATTACCTACTCCTAAGCTAATTAGATTAATTAAGGGAGCTTACCTGGCCTTACCTCACCTGGAGTGAAGCTCGTACTCAGCCTCTGCTCGCTTTTTAAATTCTTCCGCTGACTTTCACGTGCTTGTGCAGTCGTGCCCCGTTCAAACCTCACTTCTGCCTGTTCTTGCCGAAGCCTGATTGAGCCAAAGCCGACCCACTCTGCCTCAGTCCACTCCGATGATGGCTGCTGTAAATGGCAGTCTTTCTTTTTAAACCTTTGGCGCGCTACGTCATACGCCTGCGCAGTCTAGCCTCTTTGCCGCGATCAGTTAAAAAAAACAGCTTCTCTCCGAGCTTCTTTTACCTCTTCCCTCTCCGCCTCTTGCTGCGATTTAAATAACCGTTGAAAACTTCCTTTCCTTTTTACGCGACGCTCCACCCTTGTCATTCCCAACATCCTTTGCTCCCACCAGATTTACAAACTCGCTGTCTGCTCCACATGGACAAATACAGAACTGTGTAAAAGCCCTTCAGCACCTAACTATATTTATGTGCCTCACAGTTTGGATGGTACCGTATTTGGATGCTGGAATTAATGGCTTTGTGGCTAAGTTTGACAGAAAGATAGGTGGAGGGGTAGGTAGTGTTGAGGAAGTAGGGAGTCTGCTGAGGGGCTAAGACAAATTAGGAAAATGGGCAATTAAGAGGCAGATAGAATATAGTATAGGAAGTGTATGGTCATGCTTTTTGGTAAAAGGAATAAAGCTGTAGACTCTTTAAATGGGGAGAAGATTCAGAAATCAGGATTTGGAAGTCCTTGTGCAGGGTTCGCTATAGGTTAACTTGCAGGCTGAATTGGTGGTGAGGAATGCAAATGGAATGTTAGCGTTCATTTTGAGAAGACTAGATTATAAAAGCAAGGATGTGGCACTGAGCTTTATAAGGCATTGGTCAGACCACACTTGGAGTATTGTGATCAACTTTGGGTCCTTTATCGAAGAAGACATTGGAGAGGATCCAGAGGTGGTACATGAGAACAATTCCAGGAAAGAAAGGGTGAGCATATGAAGAGATCGATGGCTCTAGGCCTGTAATCACTGGAGTTTAGAAGAATGAGGTGGGATCTCATTGAAACCATCGGATATGGAAGAGCTAGATAGTGTGGATGTGGAGAGGATGTTTCCTACAGTGGTCAAGTCTAGGACCACTTTAGAATATAGAGACGTCTATTTTAGAGCCGAGATGAAGAGGAATTTCTTAAGCCAGAGGGTGGTGAGTCTGTGGATTTCAATGCCACAGATAGCTGTGGAGGTTGTTTATTGGGTGCTTTTAATATAGAGGTTAACAGATTTTTGATTAGAAAGGGTGTCAAGGCTTATGGGGAGAAGGCAAGAGAATGGGGTTGAGGGGGATAATAAATCAGCCATGATGGAATGACGGAGGAGACTTGATAGGTCGAATGGCCTAACTTTTCTCAATATCTTATTGTCTTATGGTCTATGGTCAATAAGATCATAACTGATATGATTGTTCATCTTAGCACCATATTTCTGTCCATTAATTATAACTCTTGACTTCCACTGTCAAAAAACGTTCATGACGTTGAATATATTTAATGCCTCCACCTCCCTAGGTTATGTCCTGGGGCAAAGCATTTCAAAATCAGCAGCACAGGAGCGCCACAGGGAACCGTACTCTCTCCGGTCCTGTTCACCCTGTACACATCTGACTTCCAATATAACTCGGAGTCCTGCCATGTGCAGAAGTTCGCTGATGACACGGCCATAGTGGGGTGTGTCAGGAATGGACAGGAGGAGGAGTATAGGAAACTGATACAGGACTTTGTGATATGGTGCAACTCAAACTACCTGTGTCTCAATGTCACCAAGACCAAGGAGATGGTGGTGGACTTTAGGAGATCTAGGACTCATATGGAGCCAGTGATCATTAATGGAGAATGTGTGGAGCAGGTTAAGACCTACAAGTATCTGGGAGTACAGTTGGACGAGAAGCTAGACTGGACTGCCAACACAGATGCCTTGTGCAGGAAGGCACAGAGTCGACTGTACTTCCTTAGAAGGTTGGCGTCATTCAATGTCTGCAGTGAGATGCTGAAGATGTTCTATAGGTCAGTTGTTGAGAGCGCCCTCTTCTTTGTGGTGGCGTGTTGGGGAGGAAGCATTAAGAAGAAGGACGCCTCACGTCTTAATAAGCTGATAAGGAAGGCGGGCTCTGTCGTGGGCAAAGTACTGGAGAGTTTAACATCGGTAGCTGAGCGAAGGGCGCTGAGTAGGCTACGGTCAATTATGGAAAACCCTGAACATCCTCTACATAGCACCATCCAGAGACAGAGAAGCAGTTTCAGCGACAGGTTACTGTCGATGCAATGCTCCTCAGACAGGATGAAGAGGTCAATACTCCCCAATGCCATTAGGCTTTACAATTCAACTGCCAGGACTTAAGAACTTTTTAAAGCTATTATTAATGCTTTTTGAGCTAGTGATTTAGATGCATATCATATTATTACTGAGTTAAGTATTGTATTGTATGTAATGAGTTTTTGCTACAACAAGTGTATGGGACATTGGAAAAAAATGTTGAATTTCCCCATGGGGATGAATAAAGTATCTATCTATCTATCTATCTATCTATCTAAAACTCCATGACCTCTGAGAACAGATTTCTCCCCATTTCAGTCTTGAGTAGGTGATTCCTTATTCAAAGTTCAAAGTGCATTTATTATCAATGTATGCAGATATTATACAACCTTGAGATTCATCTCCATACAGACAGCCACAAAACAAGGAAACCCTAAAGAACCCTTTTCTATGTTTCTATGTTTCTAACCCATAAAAAGGACTGTCAAACACCCAACATGTAGAGAGAAAGAAAATAAACAAATTGTGCAAACATGAATCCCAGAGCAGCCAGAGCAGGCTACAGCCTCATCCTTAGTTCAATGTTGAACGGATCAACAAGCAGAATTGGCCTGACTCTCACCTTTGGTCCCGATACACTGCCTTTTCAATCCATCTAGCCCGGCATTTAAATCGTCCAAACATTAGGTTGTTCCTCACACGAAGACCTGGGCCCTGTGGCATTGATACCATCTGGGCCTGGACCCCACTGCCATATTTTGGCCTGTCCCTGACCTTTCCAAATTGCCCAGGCACTTAGGTCGATCAAACCTCCCTCTGTTCATGTGAACAGACCTCTAATCTGCCTTTCCTATATCCTGCTCATCTTGGCCTTGCCTTGACTTTGCCTCAAGTATGCCTTAACCTCACCTCAATCATCTTGAACACGCCTCAAGGTCACTTCAACTTTGTCTCACACCCGCACAATTTGACCCTTCATTCAGCCTAGCCTTCATTCACCTCTTCATTATCTGAGGTGATTGTTTACATAGAAAAATAGAAAACCTGCAGTACAATACAGGCCCTTCGGCCCACAATGCTGTGCTGAACATGTCCTTACTTTACAAATTACCTAGGGTTACCCATAGCCCTCTATTTTCCTGAGCTCCATGTACCTATCCAGGAGTCTCTTAAAAGACCCTATCGTATCTGCCTCCACCACCGTTGCTGGCAGCCCATTACACGCACTCACCACTCTCTGCATAAAAAACATACCCCTGACATCTTCTCTGTACCTACTTCCAAGCCCCTTAAAACTGTGTAGGCCATAATTTTTTTTTACAGAAAAAGGGTTATTAATAAAGTATTTAGTGTATTCTTTGTTTTGTTAACTGCCAGTAAGTAATTGCTCACCTCAGCAGTACCATCTTAAACCAAAGGTTTCAGGACCCTTAGTTCTAGGTATCTCACCAGGGAAACGTTCTCTCCTCATCCACCTTGTCAATCCCCCTTAGAATATTATTCCTTTCAAGAGAATCATCTCGTTCTTTCATGTTCCATGAAGTCTAGGCCCCAACTGATCAAACTTTCTTCCTGTCAACCACTTCATCCTAGGAAGCAACCAGTAGACCTTCCCTACACCATCTCCAATGCCTCCTTCTTGATATTATCCCCAAACACCCATTCCAATGCTGAGATGACACTCCCACGTTCTGAGACACAGACAGTAGTTCCTCACCATCATTTCATCACATTGGTTTAAAGCTTGAAGTGTCATCCCCATCAGTGGGTTTTTGCCATTTGAACTCCAGGCCTATTGAAGGATGGGTCCAATTGGACTTTAACCGCAGGGATAAACATAAGGATTTGAAGTAAGGATTTAACAAGGAAATAATGCCCTCTGTCAGGTTGGAGTCACAATCAGGCACACTTGGGGATATTAGTTCCCTGCAATTATACTTTGTCGACAGAATTATACAGCACAGGCTATTTAGCCCCTTTAGATAATCGACAGAGTCAACATCACCGGTCAGATTACTTCAGAGCGCGGTTAAGAGTCACGGCCAAAACCTCTGAAGGTCACTGTGGCTGACCCTGACATTTTACTATGGGGGCTCAGGTGGCACGATAGTCAGCCAAGACAGCCACTGCCTCCCTGCTCCAGAGACCAGCATTCAACCTTCCCCTTCAGTGCTGAGCGTGTGGAGTTTGAATATTTTCTTTGTGACAACTTGGGTTTTCTCTGGGTGCTCCTGTGCCCTCCCACATCCATGTGGGTTGGTCAGTCGGTTGGGTGCTGTTTATTGCCCCTCCATGTGTATGTTGGTGGTGGGATTGGGGAAGCTGGTGCAAATGTGCAGAGGATAGGTTATAGGAAATGCAATAACTGTGAGCTGGCAAAAGATGGACTGAATAGCCTTTTTCTATGATGTACGTAAAGAAATATTGAATTTTCAGGGTGAGGGTTCCAGATTGCCCACAAGTCTCTGATGGGCCAAGTTGCCCCCACCTTCTCCCTGATAGTTTCTATGGCAATTACCGTAAATCTGTTTCCTCTGCTAATTTCATTTCTTTCACCAGGCCTCACACCGAGCAGGAGGATTCGATCCAACTCTGCAACAGGCCAAACGAGCTCTGCGATCGCGCCTCCTTCACCCTTGCAGTTTGGCCTTGTTTTCTGCTCAGTGAACCTGCCTCGCATCCCTCTGTCTCTCTCTCTCTTTCCCTTGGCCAGCTGCCAAAGGCCAGGTGAGCAGATGGAGCGAGAAGTCCGAACATCATTACAACCGGGGCAATAGTCCGATGTGTGGCTGAAGGAGGTGGGACTGTGTAGTCCAGGCTCACTATGATCCCTTCGACCGTGCCACTATTGGGCTCTGTAATGAACTGGTTCTGTGCTGGATACCGACCCGATGGAGCAGTGCGAAGATGGGGTTTTCATACCGATGTTTCTTTCTGGTCAGGCTGTTCAGCTACATCCTCAAGAAAAGTAAGCAGCATTATTGAGGGCAGCTTACCATTTCTACACTGTCCACACATGGCAAAAGGATGGATGGCGTGGTGCTGCAGCTGGTAGAGCTGTTGTCTCACAGCTGCGGACCCAGTTTTAATCCTAAACTTCTGACCCAGTCTTTGTGAAGTCTGCACGCTCTCCCTCGTGACTGTGTAGATTTTCCCAGTTTTCTCCCAAGTGCCAGAGCCATGTGGCTGGAGGGCTGATTGGCCGCTGTCCACTGACCTCTGTGGGCAGTAAACCATGGGAGGAGTTGCTGGGCACGTGAGGAGAATGAAGTGGGATTAGTGTGTGGTGTATTAAATCACAAACATGAAAAAATCTGCAGATGCAGGGAACCCAGAGTAACACACACACAAAATGCTGGAGGAACTCAGCAGGTCAGGCAGCATCTGTGGAAATGAATGAAGAATCAACATTTCAGTCTGAGATCCTTCATCAGGGCTGAGAGGGAAGGGAGAAGATGCCAGAATAAGTAGGTGGAAAACCTGGCCTCCTTTTCCTGTTGGAGAACCTGATGAAAAGAAGGAAGGACCCCAGCAGATCATGCACAAGAGAAATTCTGCAGATGGTGGAAATCCAGAGTAACACACACACAAAATGCTGGAGGAACTCAACAGGTCAGGCAGCATCTATAGAAGAGAGCAGTTGATGTTTTGGACCAAGACCCTTCTTCAGGGATGAGAGGGAATGAAGGAGATGCCTGAATTGAAAGGGTGGGGGAGGAGAAAGAGACTAACTGGAAGGTGATAGGTGAAGCCAGGTGGGTGGGAAAGGTCAAGGTCTGGAGAAGAAAGAATCTGACAGGAGAGGAGAGTGGACAATAGGAGAAAGGGAAGGATGAGGGGACCGGGGGGACGGGGAAGTAATAGGCAGGTGAGAAGAAGTAAACGGTCAGAGTGGCGAATAGAGGAAGAATGGTGGGGAAATTTTGTTCACCAGAAGGAGAAATTGATATTCATACCATCAGATTGAAGGGTACCTAGACACAATATAAAGTGCTTTTCCTCCAACCTGGAGCTGGCCGCATCTTTGCACAAGAGAAGGCCATGGAATGACATGTCGGAATGGGAATGCTGCAGCTGGTTAGCCTGGAAGTGTAGTAAGGATCTGTGATATCCTTCAACAATGGGGTGAGTGGAGGGAGAATTGAACCTTTCTCTATGTAACACTGGGGAAGTATAGTGAAGTAGAGGTTAGTGCTTCTGCCTCATGGTTCTAGCCATTTTTGGTGCTCCTTGTGTGCAGTTTGCACCGGGCTGGACACCCAGTGAGCTGTCAATGAGGAGCAACTTCGTCAAGTCTGAGACAGAAGTGCACAACGGTGGAGCTGGTAGACCCAATGCATCACAGAGGCCCCGAGCGGCCCCAGTCGAATCCCGACCTCCGGTGCTGTCTATGTGAACTTTGCACTTTCACCCATGACCACGTGGGCTTCCTCCCTGTTTCCACCTTGTACCCATGTTCCAGAAAAATACGCTGGTAGATAACTTAGCCACTCCAAATTCCCCCTGGTGTAGGTTAATGTAAAAAGAATCGAAGGGAAGTGGATGGCCATCTGTAAGAAAGATGGTAATTTACAGGGATACAGGGAAGTAAGAAAAGGGGAATGAGATTAAGCCAAAGATCAGGTCACTCAACCCATTATGTCCTCACTGACCTCCTAGCCCAAGTACACTGACCTTGTTTGTCTGCATTAGGGTCACATCCATCTATGCCTTGTTTATGTAAGGACCTCTTAGACCTCGTAATTGTATCTGATTCCACCATCTCCTCCAGCGGCACATTCCAGATATCAACCATTCTCTGTGGAAAACACAAACAGGAGATCATCTGCAGATGATGGAAATCCAAGCAACACACACAGAATGCTGGAGGAACTCAGCAGGGAAGGCAGCATCTATGGAAAAGAGTAAACAGTTGAAGTTTCGGGCCGAGACCCTTCATCAGGACGGGTTCTGAAGAAGGGTCTTGAACCGTAACGTCGACTGTTCTCTTTTCCATAGATGCTGCCTGGCCATCTGAGTTCCTCCAGCATTTTGTGTGTGTTACTTGCCTTTCTCTGTGGAAAAAAGGTTATCCTTCAGGCCCACTTGAAGCCCACTCTTAGGCCCACCTGTCCCTCTTGCGTTTTGTACCCCACCCATAGGAAAGAAAGGATTCTGGATCTTACCTGTAGCTCTCATAATCTTAAGCATTTCTTTCAAGTCGCCCCTCAGCCGCCCAGGAGAGAGGCATCAGAGTTATCACGCACCATTGGTGGCGGTGTGGTGTGGCGTCCAAGTGTGAGTTGGTGCTGCTCTCCAGTGCTGGCCCGGTAGAAGACAAGCCAGATTGTGTTTGAACACGGGCTTCTGCAACATTCATGGACTCAGGATCTTCGACTGTATTTTTTGTGTGACTGCATTTTACCGATATATGCGCTTGCTATCTTATTTGTGCTTTGTGCTGTGTGTGACCGCTGGTACTGTGTTTTCCACCTTGGCCCTGGAATAATGCTCTTTCATTTGGTTGTATTCATGGATATCCATGTATGTTTGAATGACAATTAAACTTGAACTATGAACTATGGGCAAACAAGCCCATTGTATCCAATCTCTCTCCATAATGAAAATCTTCCAATATCCGAGTGAAATTCCCTCTGCACCCTCTGCTGTGTAATGCTTGATAGAACTCCCCTCCACTCTGCAACAGAATGGTTTCTTTCTACATTGTTATAAGATATGAAGCAAGAATTTTGACAGCAGTCTCATCTAATAGATTCCAAAATTATTGAGCTTAAAATATTGCAAAACAGAATATTAAACAATGGTACCAACTGAAATGGGTCAAATCATTACTGGAATCTTGCCAAGGAAGGAAAGAAAAAAACGTGGCTGTGACATTTCTTCATGGAAATTGGAAGGATAATCCAGGGATCAATGAAGCTCTGGGCTTTGGAAAATATCATTAAGTATCCTTGACGCATCCAGAACATCGGAGAATGATAAACATGGATTTACAGGTGGTAAGTTACGCCTAACAAAGCTGCTTAATTTTTTCAAGGATGTAACTGAGCAAGCTGATGAGGGAAACAAAGTGGATTTAATGTTGCTAAGCTTTTGATAAATTACCACACAGGTAATCACAAAATAGAAATGCATGCTGCGGAACAGAAACTGTTGAAATGGAAAACTAATGAGTTAGGTATGCAAAAGAGAAGTCAATTAAGGAGTGCATTTACATGTATGGAGATGACTAACGAGAGCCTGATTGGAAGGCAAGGCAAAGACCCGCCTTTCGCACAAGACAGGAGACATCCATTTAGTGTGGCAACGTGTACCAAGTGGCAATACAATCAGATACTGGTGTAAAGTAGAGAGATAATTAGTGGGCACAGGAAGGAGATACCTAGTGAACACTCTGGGTAACTAGTGGACACTAGCTAATTAGTGAACAGTGCAGCGAGATGTTTCATGGAATCTGTTGGCAGCTAGTAGACACTAGCGAAGACTAAATAACTAACAGGAAAATACTAATAGGTAACTAGTGGACATAAAAAGGGATTTAATTAATGGACTCTCTAGGAAACCAGTGGATGCTGTAAGAAACTAATGGACATTGTAGGTAGCTAATGAATATTGCAGATATCTGGTCAGAAAATACAATCACTAGCGGACAGTGTAGGCAGCTAGTGGTCTGTGGCAACCAATAAGAAAATAACCAGTGAACAGGGTAACTAGTGGACACTGTGAAAAATAAGTAGGAAAAAAAACAGTGGACATCGTGGGAACATCTCCCATCAGATTCCTTCTTCTCTAGCCCTTGACTTTTCCCACCCACCTGGCTTCACCTATCACCTTCCAACTATCCTCTTCCCTTCCCCCCACTGTTAAATTCAGACATCTCCCCCCTTTCCTGTCAGTCCTGAAGAAGGGTCTTGGTCCAAAACTTTGACTGTTTATTCTTTTCCATAAATTTTGTCTGACCTGCTGAGTTCCTTCAGAGTTCTGTGTGAGTTATTGTACGGAACTGATGGATACTTTAGATAACTAGTAGGAAAACAACTACTCTACTGTAGGTAACTAGTGGACATTCTAGATAACTAGTAGAGTACTAACTGGTAGGCACTGAAGGTAACAAATGCGTCCTGCAGGGAGATGATATTCAGCCTGAGGTACAGTATTTCATAACTCTTTAATCCATGTCTTAAGTCACATAGAGTTCCACACAATCAGTGTTCACTGTGCTACATTGGCTCATGCTAAAAGCAATATCTCAATATCAAACTTCTAAACTTGCTTTCAAGGCTGTCCTTCAGCTCACTAATTAATAACTTTCTAATCTTCTCCAGACCTCCAATACTTTGAGATATTTCTTTCTCCTGTTCAGGCCTTTAAGGATCCTTGAGATTAATCTCCACGCATTACAAGATTCTAACTCTGGAATTCCTTCTGCAGATCTTTTTGCCTTTCTCTCTCTCTCTCTAAGCTTAGCAGTTTTTGTCTCATTACACAAATATATTTTACTTCTGAAGATGATCCCAGCCATGAGCTGTTATTGATTCTCTTTCCACAGATGCTGCCTGACCTGCTTAGCATTTCCTGCACTTTCCATTTTCAATTCAGAATTCCAACCGCATTTTCTTTTGTTTGAAATTCCAATATTTTTTGGATTCTGCTTAGCGTAAGCATTTTATTGATAATAGTCCAGTGAAATTCATGTAGTGCATGTGTGGTATGTTGGATACCGTTCACATCAGGCCCAATAACTCAGAGGGTAATTATAATCACAAGAGATTCTGCAGATGCTGGAAATCTAGAGCAATACAATCAAAATGCTGGAGGAACTCAGCAGGTTAAGTAACATCTATGGAAATGAATAAATAGTCAATACTTCAGGCCAAGACCTTTTGGAGAGCAGATAGCTGTCTTAAAAGGGTGAAGAGGAGGGACAATCCAAAATCTGTCAAATGATAGGTGGATACAGGTGAGGGGAGGATGACTGGCAGGTGAAGTTATGTAGGGGCCCAAGTGAAGGGTAGAACTTGTCAATATCCCTCCACAAATTCTGCCTGATGTTGAGTTCCTCAGCGCCTTATTCCTTGCCCCAGATTCCAGCATCCATAGTCTCTTGTGCCTCAACTTCCTTGAGTTTAATTGAATGACAGACAAGTGAATAAATAACATATGGTAAAGTTTGTGGTCTCCTCCTCTTACTCACCGTACTCTTTATGTGTGCCTCGTTGAATGATCGGCAGTCACTCCTAACCTCTTTGTTTTTCTATGTGTGCAAGTTGCAAAGTCTCTGGGAAGTAGGGGAAAGCAAGTGGGACAGATGGGATTGTTTTTCTGGGAACGATTAGGGAAGGGCTGCTGAATACATGAGTGGGGTCTCTTCCCCCCCCCCCCCCACCTGCCCCACCTTCTATTCAGGACATCTATCAGAAGTGTTGCCTCCAACATTGTCAAAGACCCCTCCCATCCTCCCCACCATCTCTTCGATCTCCTGCCATGAGGCAGAAGGTATCACAGCGTAAGAACCAGAACCATCAGGCTAGGTAACAGCTTCTTTTCCCAGGCTGTTAGACTTGTTAGCACCCTGCTGACAGCATGGGTGTGCCCTGAATGAACACCCTGTGGCACCCCAGCACCACCTGTCATCCCCAGCTCATAGACACACTGGTCACTTTTCATCTTTTATTGCTGCTGTTTCACAGATTTATACAACTGCTTGTTTTATTGTAACAGTGCCAGGAACATTACACCGTCTTATATAAAGATGCACCTCACACTCTATGTCAGCCTGTCAATCTTCAGGCCGCACCACTCTAGGATTTGCGCTGATATTGTTTTGCGACCGTATGTGCTGGATTGTAACTCTATGTGCTGTGTGTGACTGGCCCCAGAGATATGATGTTTCATTTAGCTGTATACATGTGGATGGTTGACTGATGGTAAACTTGAACTTCATATTGAAGTAGTCACCTTTTTGTGCAATAGCATATTACAGCTCAGTGATGTAATCAATATAAATGCTGCTCACGGCCGTGGTGGGCCAAGCTCAGTCCAGAACTCCTGTGCTGTCTGAGTGGAGTTTGCATGTTTCCCATGCAGGATTTCTCTGGTTGATCAGTTGGCCTCCATAAGTTGCCCCAAATGTGTAGGTGAGTGGTAGAATCTTATTGGGGAATGGGTTGGAGGGGGATAATAGGTATGTGGGGAAAATAAATAGAATAGGACTGGTGTGAAAGTGTCTGGTTGATTGTTGGCACAGACTCAAGTTCAAACTCAAGTTTATTGTCATCTGACTGTACATATATACAACCAAACGAAACAAAGTTCCTCCGGACCACGGTGCATTCACACAACATATACCACAGACAGCATGTAAACCAAAATATTACCATAAATATATAATCACGTGTAATTTTATAATCATGTGCACAGCACGTGTAAACTGTAAACAGTAAGTAGCTCACTGTTCTAGAGACGAGACCTCGGGGCTGGCAGGTTATTCATTAGACTCACAGCCTGAGGGAGGAAGCCGTTACCCAGTCTGGCAGTCCGAGTCCTGATGTTTCTGTACCTCCTTCCTGATGGTAGTGGGTCAAAGAGATTGTGGGATGGGTGGCGGGGATCCTCAACGATGCTTCAGGCCCTTTGTTTGCAACACTCCTGGTAAATATCACAAATAGGGGGTAAGGGAGACCCAAGTGACCCACTTGGTGTTTATTACAATCCTCTGCTGGATCTTGTGGTCCAATGCCTTGCAGTTACCGTAGCTTACAATGACGCACTGTAGCGAGGCAGGGCACTCTTGATGGAGCTCATGTAGAAAGTTGTTAGAATGGGGGGGGGGGGGGGTAGGATTGGGTGGGGAACCTTGCACTTCTCAAACTCCTCAGAAAGTGTACATGCGGCTGTGCATCCTTGACCAGTAAAGAATTGTGGGTTCAGTTAGGTTACCCATTATGTGCACACCGAGGAAGTTCTTCAGTCTCTCCAAGGCAGCAGAGCTGTTGGTGTAAAGTGGTCGACCTGTGCCTTCCTGAAGTCCACAGTCATCTGTTTTGTCTTGTTCACGTTGAGACTCGGTTGTAATATCACACCGTGTGACAAGCCTGTCTGTCCCCTCTCTGCATGCCAAATCATCGTTGTTGCAGATGAGGCCAACCGTCATAGTATCATGAGTGATCTTGATGTGGTTTCAGTTGGTTCTGGCACCAATGACTGAGCCTGAGATGTTGGTATCAACTCGGACTGACTGGGGTCTTCCCATCAAGTCCCAGATTCAGTTGCAGAGATGGGTGTTGAATCCCAATGAGGACTGTCTACACACAGATTCTGAGGGATGATTATGCTAAATGCCAAACTGAAATCAATGAACAACATGCTGGGATATGAGGTATCGTTTGCTAGGTGGGACAGGACGGAGTAGAGGCCTGAGGCTGTGGCATCATCAGTGGACAAACTGGAAAGGGATGTAGGTCCTCATTCTGTGCAGTATCTCCCTCTGATCCTTGAAATTCTGTGATTCTAATGGCGAGCATTTGGTCCATGATAACAGGTGAGAAATGCTGGGTTAACTCAACAGCTCTTTTTATTTCAATAAACACAAAAACAGACAGGGCACTATGACCCAGGGAGAGACCCACTCAGTCACATAGAGATGGGGGAGGTGATTATTACACACCCCATTACAGTCATGAACACACACATGAACTCACAAACACACACATCCAAATAACTGCATAACTCAAGCTAAAACGTAACAAGAAATGAACTTGAACATCCCGCCGAAATGTCTCTAAAGCATTGTAAAACATTAACAATAAATAGTGCTGACCACTAGGAATGCTGGGGCGGGCTGTCTACCATACCCCCCATCCCCCAGAGCATGACAATATTTTAATGGTTCACCAGATTAAAGAGGTTATATACAGTAAATTTCATCATTATCTTTTATGTTCTTCCATATATTTCACTGCTTATCAGAATTATCACAAACTTTTCTGTTTATTGTATGGATTACTGATCTCAAGTCAAGTCAACTTTTATTGTCATTTTGACCATAACTGCTGGTACAGTGCATGGTAAAAATGAGACAACGTTTTTCAGGACCATGGTGTTACATGACACAGTACAAAAAACTACACTGAACTACGTAATAAAAAAAACAGAGAAAGCTACACTAGACTACAGACCTACACTGGACTGCATAAAGTGCACAAAAACAGTGCAGGCATTACAATAAATAATAAACAGGACAGTAGGGCGAGGTGTCAGTCCAGGCTCTGGGTATTGAGGAGTCTGATAGCTTGGGGGAAGAAACTGTTACATAGTCTGGTCGTGAGAGCCCGAATGCTTCGGAGCCTTTTCCCAGATGGCAGGAGGGAGAAGAGATTGTATGAGGGGCGCGTGGGGTCCTTCGTAATGCTGTTTGCTTTTCGGATGCAGCGTGTAGTGTAAATGTCCGTGATCTGGATCTGAATATAGGAGGGATGATTTGTTAAATTGCAGATGACAACAAGACTAATACTTTGTTGATACTGAGGAAGGTAATCTTAGGTGTGATGCCCTGATTAAGATTTCTACTGCTATGCTGTCAGGTATTTTTATTTTAGCAGTTTTCTGCAAGAGCAGTGTGTCCTGTTAGTAAGAGTGTTTTGGCTTCCGCTAAAGAGAAGGAGCCATGTTGTCCAACTTATCAATGTTGTGTCAGCCATTTGGATTTGTCTTGGTACGTGTTGCGACTTTCTGCCCAGAAGGATGCAAAGGAATGTTAGAGAGAGCTGAGGGAGATCAGATTTTTGAAGGACAGTAATCCGGTTTGGGCTCTTTTGGCGGGAGCCGTGGAGCAGAGCACAAGGGAAGATGGTCACAGAATGTTGCTCGAAGGAAAGACCCCGTTGCAAGGAGAGCTTTGTGCAGACAAGTGGTTTCAAGGAGGAAGTGCCAGTTTGCTTGAAATGGTCTTCAAGCAAAGTTCTGAACTGTGGTTGGTGTCTTTCACGCAGAACGTGGTTTCACGTAAAGCAATGCAGCCGACTACTCCAGAGACAAGCTCCAATGTTTATGTGCAAGTTTAGACCGGCTTAAGTGAAATGGACCCTTTTATTTCTCTTTTCTTTTTCTGTTAACTATTTGTTAAAGCTGAAAAATTGGTAAATGTACTTCCATTGTGATTTTATGCCGTTGTATAATCTGTCATTTCCTGGTGAACAATAGTTACACATGGGGCAGTACTTACACAGTATTCACTACTATCAATGTTTCTTAATCAGAACATCAAAACTTTCCTCCTTTACTGAACCCCAAATCATACCAACCCTAGGCATGTGTTATTTATGGAAGGTGGCCTTCTCACCCTGAGTCACTTGGCTGTTAGCAGAGTAGCTAACGTGCCAAGTTTGTATACGATCCCTGGTGAGAGGATTACATAGCCTATAGGAGACCATTGATAAGCTGGTAAAATAGGCAGTGAAATGTCAGATGGGGTTTGCTCTTGGAAAACGTGTGTTGATTCCTTTCGAGAAGAATAGTATGGATGGGATGCACAGAATGACCCCATGAATGGTAAAACTAGTAAGGCTAGGATACACACAGTGAAAGGTAGGACCCCAAAATTCTAGGATACTTGGTGGGTGTGGTGAACTACATATACCTGTCTGGACACGCCCCCCCCTGCTGACTGCTCCTGTGGCTCCTCCCACTGACTGTGGCTCCTTCCACGGACCCCGGTATAAAGGCGATTGGAGACACCGCCCTGGCCTCAGTTTCCAGGATGCAGTGTGGTGGTCAATTGCTGCTTGTTCTTTCTTCCAGCCAATAAAAGCCTATATCTCGACTCACGTCTCCAAGGGTTATTGATGGTGCATCAGTGGGTGTGTCCAATGGATCTTGAAAGTAGCAACATAGACAGTTCATGCAATTTAGTAGGCTGATGGGATACCTGCCTTCATCGTCCAAGGCAGAATACAGTAAAAAGTGTAAGTTAGTAGGGGACACAAGAAACTTCAGATGCTGGAATCTCCTGGAAGAATATTTTAACCATGTCCCATAAGTTACTAGTTTGATCACAGCTACAGCATGGTGTACCGTTCTGGTCCCCACATTCTGGGAAGGATGTAATTACGTTGGAGAATGTGCAGAGAAGATCTGCCAGGATATTGCTTTGATGGAGAGAATGGAGAGGCTGTGTTGTCATCTTTGGAGTGGAGAAGTCTTAGCGACAAAACAGAAACAAAGTTTTGGGAAGTACATGTACGATGTACTGTGTATGTAATCAAAATGGCTTCTTTGGTTTGCTAGAGTAGGAATGCTTTTATGTCTGATAAGTGTTTTTTTTCTCGCAGTTGTTTAGCTTTGGACTTGCTGATATGGGGATTGTATTCATTTGTTAACCAATGCGGAATGTTATTTTGTCTTGTGAGGCTGTGAGCTTGGGGGGTTTCGCGGTCTTTTGAGGGGAGGTGGGAAGGAGACGCCGAGGAAGGTGGACCTGCGCTACACTGCTTGGTTGACCACCGAGGGCGGGTCCCAGGTGCGAGGACGTGGAGGTCGGAGGAAAGTGACGAGGGGTCGAATGGTTCGATGGTTGAGCTCCAACGATTGCACTAAACTGACTGAACTTTGATAAGTTGGCGCCTTTTACTTTATTTTCTTTTCCTTCGTATATACTGTATTGCATATTCCTTTAGTTTTAGTAAAATCTTTAAAGTGTATTCCATAATGGTACTTGGTGTGAGTTTGATATTGTGTGTGTACGCGCGGCATAAACTTGATTCTCACAGCACCTGCGTGTACGGGAGGTGGGGTTGGTGAGTAGCTGGATCTCCTTTTCCCCTGGACATATACCAGCCTGTTGGGTAAGTGTTACATATAAATAGTGCAAAACTTTACCAGCGGTCAGAGGTTTCTACAACTAAATGACCTTAACATCAAAGGTTTAAAGGAAATTTAGGGACGGATTTTTCCATTCATAAGTTTGGAATGCCCTGCCTTAGGGAAGGTGGTTTTGGGTACCTTCACAATAAATATAGATGAGAACTTGAAATCCCCAGCATAAAAGATTGTGGGTCCAGTGTGAGAAAATGGAATTAGTGGAATTGGAACTGGAATTGGTTTATTATTGTCACATGTACCAATGCACAGTGAAAAATGTGTCTTGCGTACTGCTGAAACAGGCCAGATGATTACACAGTGTACTGAGGTAGAATGAGATAAGATAATAACAACACAGGATAAAATACAACCGCACCAAGCACAGTGTAGGTAAACAATAAATTCAAGATTATAATGAAATCAGTTGTGAGGTCACGAGTCCAATTTATCATACCAGGGAGCTATTTAATAGTCATATAACAGTGGGGTTACACTGTCCTTGAGTCTGGTGGTATGTGATTTCAGGCTTTTGTATCTTCTGCCAAATGGGAAAGGAAAGCTTGTAAGGAGTTTGGACGTTCTTCCCGTGACTGTGTGGGTTTCCTCCGGGTGCTCCGGTTTCCTCCCACAGTCCAAGGGTGTACTGGTCATTGTAAATTGTCCTGTGATTAGGCTGGGGTTAAATTGGGGCTTGCTGGGTGGTGCAGCTCGAAGGGTCAGAAAGGCCTATCTTAATAAATTGATTAAATAAGTAAGCAAATAAATCAATCGGGAGATAAATAAACAAATAATGCACAGGATGGGTGGAGCTTTGGTTATGCCGGCTACTTTAATGCTGCAGCAAGAAGTATAGACAGACTATGGAGAGCAGGCTGGTGTTCATGATGTCCACAATCTGCAATTTCTTGTGGTCACATGTAGAGCAGTGGCCATACCAAGCTGTTATGTATTCAGACAGGATGCTAGGTAGTATCTGACAGCCAGCATAGATACGACAGGCCAAAGGTCCTGTATCTGTACTATGTGATCCGACAACTCTATGACCAGTTTGAAATTTCGACCCACTATTGGCCACTTGGTCCAGTACTATTTGTAGTCTTTGACTACAGAATCTTTAATACTGCTTACATTAATCAACGTTCAGTCTCTGCCTCAGGAGCTCTGAACACTGAGTTGTGTTAATGGCTTTAAATTATTAAGTGTCACAGTAAACCTGGCATGCCAAGTTCTCAGTGTCTTCCAGGTGAACTAAGGGTTAATCGGGCAAGCTATTCATGTCTATTCTTGTCCAGACTGTTGCCTGTTATTTCAGTCTGGGCATTTGAGATTTTTAAGCAGAGAAGATTTAAGAGGCAAGGATTACAATTGCACCAAAAATTGACTCTGTTCAGTTTCTATATCCTCATTTTTTCCGAGGGGCAATTCTCTTCTTTTATGTGTTGGCTTGTAGAGCCAAACACCCAATGGGACTTCAAGAGAGCTTAGGCAGAAAAGTCCAAGCGAAGCACATTGATTAATTAACTGGCAGTCTTCAACCCTTACGGGCAGAATCCATATCTATGCGAATGGTGGAAGAGCTCTTACTGTATTAACTATACTTTGTCCCAACTTCCTCAAGGCCTGAGTTCAAATCCACAGCCCAGAGGTCTGAGCGTATGATCGGGGCTGCTACTTACACATTATGGATTTTGGACATTATGTTCAGCAAAGTTGATTCTGTTGGCTATAAGTGATCACACAGACCGATTCCCACAGTACACACCACACTTTGGTTGGAACAGATCAAAGGGTACTGGAGCTTGCCCTTTATGTATATTTAAGGTAGAGGTTGATAGATTATTGATTGGTCAGGGAATGAAGGGATACAGGGAGAAGGCAGGAGATTGGGGCTGAGAGGAAAAATAGATCAGCCATGATGAAATGGCAGATCGGACTCAATCAGTCAAATGGCCTAATTATACTCCTATATCTTCTGGTTTTATATGTTATAGAAGATATGATCCTCCAAGAGCACCACAACTTTGTCAGAGGCTTTAGAGGAATGCGTGCTTCAATGACCCACAGTTATGTTGAATGGAGTCAGGATCTTGTGCTTTGGCTCTTGGGAGGGTCACCCATGCCCAACAGGTCAAAGGGTAGAGGCCAGACCAAGAGTGGTCCACCGGTCCTCCAGGTTCAGGGTTTTCAGCTCAGGGCTAATGACCCTGACTGGTCAAGCAAAATTGTTATGTAAACATCAATGAAGAACCCTTCTACATCTGAGTGCGACGGTATTCCCAAGTCTCCATCGGGGACTTGCAGGAGTTACAGGTGTGAAAACCGAGTGGAAGCTACTGAGATGATGAAGAAAGCCCTAAACACCACCAGAGACAGAGGACCTTCACTGCTGCCCGAAATGCCAGTGGCAGAACGGGAAGTAAGTAAGCTGTAGTGATCTGCCAATTTTGAAAAGCAACTAAGCAATGGCTGAAGAGGTGGGGGGTGGTGGGGTGGGGGCGGTGGGGTGAGGGCAACCTGTTGCTGTTAGATAAGTTTATAAGGCAGATAGAATCTATTTAGGGTCATAGAAAACTACAGCACACAAACAGGTCCTTCTGCCCATCTAGTTCATTTAAACTGTCTAGTCCTATCAACGTGCACCCCGACGACAGCGCTTTCTCATATCCCTATCCAAACATCACTTAAATATTAAAATTGAAATTGCATACTCAATTTGCACTGGCAGCTCATTCCACACTCTCATTACCCTCTGAGTGAAGAGGTTTCCCTTCATATTCCCCTTAACTACTTCACCACTCATCCTTAACCCTTGACCTCTGGTTGTAGTCTCACCCAATCTCAGTGGAAAAAGCTTGCTTGCATTTATTCCATCCCTACCCCTCATATTTTTATACCTCTATCAAATCTCCCCACAATCTTCTAAGTTCTAGAGAATAAAGTTCTAACCTATTTACTCTTTACTTAGAACTCAGCTCCTCCAGTCCTGGCAACATCCTTTTAAATTCTCTCTGTACTCTTTCAATCTTACTGATATCCTTCCTGGAGGTAGGCAACCGAAACTGCACATGATATTCAAAATTAGGCCTCACCAATCTCTTCAAAATTCAGAATCAGGTTTATTATCACCGGCATGTGTTGTGAAATTAGTTAACTTAGCAGCAGCAGTTCAATGCAATACATAATATAGAAGAATAATTAAATAAATACATTACAGTATACATACATTGAATGGATTAAAAATCATGCAAAAAACAGAAATAAGATATATTAAAAAAGTGAGGTAGTGTTCACGGGTTCAATGTCCATTTAGGAATTGGATGGCAGAGGGGATGAAGCTGTTCCGGAATCGCTGAGTGTGTCCCTTCAGGCTTCTGTACCTCCCACCTGATGGTAACAGTGAGAAAAGGACATGCCCTGGGTGCTGGAGGTCCTTAGTAATGGATGCTGACTTTCTGAGACCCCTCCTTGAAGGTGTCCTGAGTACATTGTAGGCTAGTACCCAAGATGGAACCAACTAAATTTACAACCCTCTGCAGCTTCTTTTGATCCCGTGCAGTAGCCCCACCCCCCCATACCAGACAGTGATGCAGTCTGTCAACTTAACATCCCGAGTCTTCAACATTACATCCCAACACCTGTACTCAATAATTTGATTTATGAAGCCCAATGTGCTGAAAGCTCTCTTTATGACCCCATCAACCTGTGATGCCACTTTCAGTGAATTATGGACCTGTATTCCTCGATCCCTTTGTTCTACCACACTCATCAAGCCCTACGGTCGTTTTGTAGGACCCGTCCTGTTTCGTCCTCCCAAAGTGTAACATTTCACACTTGACTGCATTAAATTCCACCTGCCATTTTCGACCCATTTTTCCAGTTGGTGTAGATTGTTCTGCAAGCTTCGATAATCTTCCTCGCTGTCCACTACACCCCCATTCTTGGTGTCATCCACAAATTTACTGATCCACTTAACCACTTTATCATCCAGAACATTGATATATATGCCAAAAGACTATGTAATCAGCACCAGCCCCTGAGGCACTCCATTAGTCATAGACCTTTAGCCAGCGAGGCAACCATCTACTACCACTCTCCACTTCTCACACAAAGTCAATGTCTAATCCAATTCATCTTGAATGCCAAACGACTGAAGCTTCTTGACCAACCCACCATGTGGGACATTGTCAAATGCTTCAGTGAGGCCCACGTAGACCACATCCACTGTCTTGCCCTCTTCAACCTCTTGATAAATTCCTCGAAAAACTATAAGATTGGTTAGACACAACCTACCGCGCACTAAACCATAATGACTATCCCTAATCAGTCCCTGTCTACCGAAATACTCATGTATATGTACCCTCCAATAACTTTCCCACTATTGATGTCAATCTCACTGGCCTATAATTTCCTGGGTATATTCTTAGAGCCTTTCTTAATGACTAGCTATCGTCCAATCATCCAGTACTTCACATATTGCTAAAGATAATTTAAATATCTGTGCTAGGGCCTCTACAACTTCTGCACCTGCCTCCCACAGGGTCCGAGGGAACATCTTGTCAGTCCCTGGGGATTTGTCCACCCTAATTTGCCTCAAGACGGCAAACACCTCCTCCTCTGTAATCTGTATAGTGTCTGAGAGCTCGCTGCTGCTTTGCCTCACTTCTACAGATCCTGTGTCCTTCTCAAATACATATGCAAAAACTCAGTTCAAGATCTCCTCCATCTCTTTTGACTTAATGCATAGGTTACCATTCTGGTCTTCTAGAGGACCAATTTTGTCCCATGAAATCCTTTTGTTCTTAACATATCTGCAGAATCCCTTATGATTCTCCTTCACTTTCTCTGCCACAGCAACCTCATCCCTTCTTTTAGCCCTCCTAATTTTTTCTTAAGCGTTCTCTTGCATTTCTTAGACTCCTGAAGTAACTCATTTGTTCCTCCTTGCCTATACTTGCTATGTACTCCCTCCTTTTCTTAACCAGGGCCTCAATTTCCCTCAAAAACCAAGGTTCCTATACCTTGTTATCTATACCTTTTATTCTGACAGGCACTTACAAGCTTTTGTACTCTCAAAATCTCACTTCTGAATGCCTTCCACTCACCAAGTACACATTTACCAGAAAACAACCTGCCACAACTACACTTGCCAGATCCTTTCTGATACCATCAAAAGTGGCCTTCCTCCAACTTATTATCTCAACCCAAGGACTAGGCCTATTCCTTTCCATAATTACTGTGGAAGTAATGGCCTTATGATCACTCGATGCAAAGCTTTCCCCCTTTCTCAGTCCCTAACAGCAGATCAAGTATCATACGCTCTTGTTGGGACTTTATCTACTGATTAAGGAAACTTTCCTATACACATTTGACAAACTGATATTCCATCTAGGTCTTCTATAATATTGGAGTCCCAGTCAATATGCAGAAAGTTAAAATCAGTCATCACAGCCTTGTGTTTCTTGCAACAATCGACGATCTCTCTACAAATTTGTTCCTCTAAATCCTGCGGACTGTTGGGTGGTCTATAATATATCCCCATTAACATGGTTATACCTTTCTTATTCCTCAGTTCAACCCATAAAGCCTCACTAGACAAGTTCTCCAATCTATCCTGACTGAACACTGCCGTGACATTTTCCCTGACAAGTAACACACGCCTCCCTCTTTAATCCCTCCCGTTCTATCAAGTCTAAAACAAAAGAACCCCGGAATAGTGAGTTATCAGTCCCGGCCGTCCTGTTTTACTAATGGCTACAATATCATGATTCTATGTGTTGATCCATGCTCTCAGCTCATCTGCCTTTCCTCTAACACCTTGTATTGAAGTATTTGCAACTCAGAACATTAGTCCCACTCTGCTCAACCTTTTGATTCTTGACTTTGTCTGAGGTATTAACAATGTCTGTCTCAACAACCACTCTACTATTTGTCCTGGCACTCTGGTTGCCATCCTCCTGCAACACTAGTTTAACCCCACCCCCGACCCTCGTGCAGAAATAGCAGACCTTCCATCTGGGATATTAATCCCCCCACCCCCATACAGTATTAGCAAACCATCTCTTCTGTGCAGGCCCCACCTTCCTGGAAGAGAGCCCAATGATCCAAATATCTGACACCTTCCTTCCTACACCAACTCTTTGGCCACGCATTAAGCTGTGCAATCTTCCTACATCTGGCCGCGCTAGCAGGTGGCATGAGTAGCAATCCTGAGATCGCAATCATGGAGGTCTTGTCTTTTAACTTAACATCTAACTCCCTGAAATCACTTTGAAGAAGCTTGTCGCTTTTCTTACCTACACCATTGGTACCTATATGGACCATGACCTCTTCCTGCTTACCCTTACACTTAAGAATGCTGAGGATTCAATCTAAAATGTCCCAGACCCTGGCACCCAGGAGACAACGTCCCAACCAGGAATGATCATTTTCCTATAGTAGGGGTATCAAAAGCAAGAGGGTGTAGGTCCTTAGATAGGCATATGAGTAGGCAAGGTATAGAACAAGGACCAAGAAAAAATGACAAATGGGGTTAATATATTAATGCATGGATGAGATGAGCTGAAGACCTATAACTTGCTTACAACTGTAAAACTCTGGAACTCAATGACACACCTCACAGTGATACTAAGATCAGCACGAAACAAGCACTAAAAGAAGATTTAGCAACCACTTTTTATAAAAACATTGGTGAACATATACAACTCTTTCCCGTAAGAGAGGAGACTGTGACAGCTCACTCAATAATTTACACACTGAGATCAATTGACTGCTAGTTAGAGGTTATGGAGGATGTGGAGGGGGGGGGGGGGGCATTCAGTGGAGTTAAAGGTACAGGTCAGCCAAGTTCTCAGTGAGTGGTTGAAGAGGCTCGAGGGACTGAGTGGTCTTATCCTAATCAGTTCTAACTCGGGCCAGTGTTTTCACCAAATAAAATAACAAGAGAGGTACATAAGAACTAGAAGAAGGAATAGGCAACCTGGTGTTTTGATCTTTTTGTTCCATTCATCAAGATCATTGTTGATCGATCTCTACACCTTTCTCCTGCACTTTTCAATCATCTCTTAATTTACATACTTACTGCCCATTATGCTGCTGACCTTTTAGGACAGCATTGAAGGTCTTCCATCTCTTTCTGTCCTGGGCCACTCAGGTGTAGAAGGATTCTTCATTGCTGTTCCCTTAACAGTTTTGTTTTACAAGTCAGGATTGTTAATCCTGAGCTGAACCCCTGAACCTGGAGGGCCACTCTTAGTGTGACCTCTACTCTATGACCTGCTTGGCATGGGTGACCTTACCAAGAGCCAAAGCATAAAGCCCTGACTCCAGCCAACATAGCTCTCTGGGTCATTGGGGTACGCAAGCCTCCAAACCCAACAATACGGCTGTGATCCTCTTCTATAATATATCCAATATCCTTTGCAGCTATCTTCTGAATGAACTATGACCTTTCCTGGATATTATACAGCTCCACCTTAATGTATGCATGAAGAAACTGTACCAGTAAAACTTAACTAAAATGAGTTTTTAAAAAGGTGTGGGAGAGATAGATTTTAATGAACAGGGAGATCCAATAAATTAATTCAAGACATGTGCAAGATAATTGAAATGTGAAAAAGTAGTTTGTTTTCTTAATACATGGGCATCTGATCACTGGTCCAGGCTCACAATCAAACATTCTAGCCAAATGAATTATATTTTAATTTATATTTCTCATTTGTGAGTTTGTTCTTTATGGGCCTGAAGGTTTGGGAAGGGTTATGCTCAATTCCATTGCTTCAATGCTTTGATAAATGCCAGTATGTTGAAAGCAACAACTTAAAATATCTATATCAATATATATGGGCCATAAGGCTCAATGTTATTAAACTCTGCAGGCACTAAGAAGAATGGTTCAACAACTCTGTATTAATGGATACATTTGGTAGAAATATGGGGAATCAAAAAAATGACAGCTGTATTAACTTCTCCGTGTCATTTGAAAATTGGACAAAATTAATTTCTGGTAAAGCCTTCAGGAACCTATTTCAGAGTACAAACCTTTGAACGTCACCAAGAAACCCAGGTATGGTGGGTTTCATCTAAGAATTGCGCACAAGAAATGATTGAAGAGCTTGTTTAAGTTGAGAATAATTTGTCCATGAATCAGGAGTTGTAGATGATGAAAGATTCATGGCGCTTGGTCAATACTGAAGGAGTGAAACGTGAGTTTTGCTATAGCAAATCAATTAGTTCAACGTCAGGAAGCAAGAGAGTTCAATAGCATTCTTCAGGGTCAGGTCAATATACATTAAAAGAAGAGGAAGTCGACATAACTCACTTGTACTGACGAATGAGGAATTGTAGACTTGGGAATAAGTACAGGGGGCCAAAATCCAGGTATTCATTACAAAGTTCGTACATTTTGCCCTGACCCTATATAAAGAGTCACCTGTGTTTGCTCAGTATCAACATTGATCTTTCCTCCCTCTAACAATCCTCCAATGTTTTGGATTTTTTTACACAAACAGAGCTTCACTTTTATCATTTTTAACAGTGCAGACCCCTACCTTAAAAATCCCATCCCCAAAGGTCTAACTGGAAACACTTCTATCTCAAACAGGAGCACATTCAGGTAGTTTGGCTTTCACTTGGCTTTCTAAACAAGCTGTAGACAACAGTCCTGGAGAAGGGTCTCAGCACAAAACGCTGACTGTTTATTCATATCTATAGATGCTGCTTGACCTGCTGAGTTCCTCCTGCATTTTTCGTGTGTTGTTGTTGCAGACTGATCCCGCTGGTCACATAGTCTTCAGGTCACTGAGGAAGAATTTGTAGTACTTTTCCTGGGGGGTGTAAACAAGTATGTCAGGGTGTTGGAGCCTTGAACAGTAGAATGGTTGATGAGAAATTAGGGGATTGCCTAGAAAGCAAATTGATCTGTCAGGGTGGATAGGAGCCCAGTAAATGGAGCTTATTTGTTAGTTTTTTTTTGTTAATGAGTCCTTTCTGGTTTCTTGTTTTGTGGCTGCCTGTAAGATGGTTCTCAAGGTGGTATGATTTATAAATGCTTTGATAATAAATATGCTTCAAACTTTTGAACATTGAAGGACTATTGCTTGAAGCTCATTTATTTCAGTGCAAGAAACCTAACAGGTCAGGTGACCATGGATAGTCTCAGGAGATGGGGATCTCATAATCATAACAGAAATATGGCTGAGGGAAGGACAGGACTAGCAGCTCAATGTTTCAGGAAATAGATGCGACAGAGATACAAGAAAGAGGGGAGGGAGAGTTCTGATGATGAAGGAGGATGTGACAATGACTTTAGAGAATATATTCTTAGGGAGTGATTGCAGGTAGTTATAAATTTAATAAGAGTGGTACTATTGAGAGATTTTAATTTCCCTGATATCGACTGAGCCAACAATAGTGTGAAGATAGAGTGGTAATTTGTGAGATATGTCCAAGAAAGCTTCCTTATTCAATCTATAAGAAAGGGTGCAACTCTGAGCCTCTTCTTGGAAAATGAGGTGGGACAGGAGGCAGAAGTGTCTATAAGTGGACACCTTGGGTCCAGTAGCCATAATTCTATTAGTTTTAAAATAGTTATGAAGAAGGATACGGTCAATTCACAGTTTAAGGTCCTGACCTGGGGCACAGCAAATTTTGGAGCCATTACATGGGATCTTGCAGTAGTTTAATGGGCGAGTTTGTTGGCAGGGAAAAGACCATCTGCCAAGTGGAACACCTTTAAATGTGTGACGTCAAGAATTCAGGGCCTGCCGTTCCTGTTAGGTGAAGGACAAAGTGGGAAGGTCTCAGGAACCCTGGTTGATGAAGGATATTGAGGCTCGGTTAAGAAAACAAGGGAGACAACACTGCATATTATCAATTGAAAATTGGAGCTGTGTTGAAGAGACTTTACTAACTGTTACACTGTGCCACCCCTTGTCTGCTGGTAAATGCAGAAGATTCTGGACACACTCAGCAGATCGGGCAGTGTCTGTGGTGTGAGAAACAGTTAATGTTTCAGATCTAGGATCCTTCATCAGAACTGGGATAGGGGAGAAAATGAGTTAGTTTCGGTAGAGGGGAAAGGATTTGAAGAACAAAGGGCAAAGACCAGAAGGGAAAGAGAAACCATTGAGGATAAACAAGGCTAAAAGTACAGAAGAGCAGGGGAGAACTTCCTCAATGTTGCCATTCCCAGAAGAGGTTGCTTGATCAGTGAAAAGATAGAAGTGAAGAAGGCAGATTAAAATGTAAGTGGAAGAGAGTCAGAGAAAAGTATTTACAATAACTTCAATGGAAACGAAGATTCTATTGAAGAAATAATTAAGGTAAATCCTGTGATTGTAATTCCACTTTGTTGTGCTTGTTACTTTTATTCCAGAACTAAATCTGATTTTTGCAGAACGTTAATCAAAAAGCCAACTCTCTGAACAAGAAACGAACAGGAAACAATTACTGGCTTATTCATTCAGCACCTTTCACTCCTCAAGATTGGTTAAATATTTCAGAATCACAGATGAGTTCAGATCTTCTCCTGGCAAACTCAATACAGCTGTATGGGTAAAGAAAGGATGCTCGGCACTGCTGGTTTGTCGAGAAACCCAAATGGTCCTCTTATTTTCTTCAGCAAGGGTGGATCCCTATAGATCAGCCAACTCCTACATTGTCATTGAGTTTAGCATTCAGGTACAGCAAGTAGTGGAAAGATGAATCATGAGAGCTTGTTGCTTATATGGTGCAACTGCAGAAACTGTGGTTACATGAACAGCTATGGAATTTAATGAAGATGAGGTCTTGCAGGCTCTTAAGCCAATTTTGTCTTTCATTTCAATCCTGGCTAATTTGAGTCTCAGTTTCCTCTATTTGTTTTGGTCCTATGCTTTGATACTATTAAGTTATCTCTATCCTATCCCCAAAATAACCTACTGACGTTCAGCTTTAGCAGGAAGGAACTAGAGATTTTCCCTCACTCCTTGAGGCACAGTGATGCAATTACTAGAGCTGCCATCTCACTGTTCCAGTGGCCCAGGTTCTGATAACGTCTGTGTGGAGCTTGCACGTTCTCCCTGTGACAGTGTATGTTCACCCTGGGTGCTCCGCTTTCTACCCACATCCCAAAAGTGTACTGGTTGGTAGCCTAATTGTCCACTGTTAATTCATCTGGTGTGCAGGTTGGAGGACAGCGAGTCAAGTGGACTTGCTGGGCATGCCAGAGAAACTAGCTAACAAGGGATTGGTTTGTTATTATCGCAAGTACTGACACAGAGAAAAACTTTGTTTTTGAATGCCATCTGTACAGATCATTTCAAATTGCAAATACATTTAAGTCATGCAAGCAGAAAATCGATAGCAGAATTCAGAATATAGTGTTACAGTTACAAGGAAAAGCGCTTTGCGGGTAGACAGTAAGATACAAGGACTAGGACAATGTAGATTGAAAGGTAACGAGTTTGTGAAAAATTAGTGGTGGAATGGGAGTAGTGGATCTGTTCTGTGAGCAAGCACAGATTTGACAGGCTGAATAGCCTCCTATGCCATCAGAAACTATAAGAACCTCTCGTTGGCTTCTGTGTTAAATAAGATTTAAACTAAGCAAGGCTTCAATAGAGAGACATGGAAGATGCCTTGCAGTTGTAAGAAAGCTCTGGTGAGGAAGCACCTGGAGTATTGTAGTCAGATTGGGATACTGCCCCTCAGGAAGGGTATACAGGTCAGTGCAGATTGCAGAACATTTATTTAAGCCTCAGGAAGTAGAACAGATCGTACAGGCCAGAGTACAGCATAATGTTAATTTATCCACTGGACTGTAGGGGAAACAGGAATGTTTACAACCTTACCTCACAAACGCAGGGTTGTATCTCCAGAGAAATAGAGAAAGTGAAGGACAGTTGTATATATACAGCTACAAGCATATCTTGCAAATGCAGGAAATTTTCTCCAGAAACATACAGTGAGTGGAGGACAGTTACAAGTGTATTGCAGGTGTAAAACTAATCTCAGTCACTTTGGAACTGGGGGGAGGGTCACTAAGTTTGATTGACAGGAGAATTACCCTATCATCTTCATTCTGGCATCACTGTATGGGTTTAACCCAAGGGTTCCTAACCTGGGCTCCACAGAGGCCCCAGTTAATAGTCCATGGCATAAAAACTGTTAAGAACTCCTGGTTTAACCATTTGATGGTGCAGCTAGGAACTATTCCCACCACTGCCTGTAAGGAATTTGTACATTCTCCCCATGACCACATAGGTTTTCTCCAGGTGCTCCAATTTCCTTCCACAGTCCAAGGACATAATTGGTCGTTGGTCATTGTAAGCTGTTCCATGATTGGGCTAGGATTAAGTCCGGGGGATTGCTGGACACTGCGGCTCGAAGGGTTGGAAGGGCCTAGTCTGCACTGTATCTCAATAAACCAATAAATAAAAGCCCTTTCTTGTAAGGGATTACTGAGATGCACAAAACTCAAAGCCAGAAAATGATGGAATGATTTTCCATGGCTGCACTTCACACAAGTCATGGAGTGAGACAGCATAAAAACAAGCCATTAGGCCCTTTCAGTCTCGACTAACCTTCAAGTGTCCTTTGACTCTAATCCTACACTAATCCCATTTTTTCTCCTTATGTTCCCATCAGCTCCCTCCCCACCCCAGATTCTAACTCCTCTTTGTAATCAGGCGCAGTTTACAATGGGAAATTAACCAATGACCCATCTGCCTTTGGGACGTGGGAGGGAGCCACAAAACGGGAAGAAACCCATGAGGTTACAGGGAGAATGCGCAAACTCTACGCAAACAGCACCTGAGGTCAGGATTGAGCCTGGTCTTTTCAAGAAATCAGTTCCATCCACTGCTTATTAGATGGATCTGAGGTTTAAATTGGCTAGAATGACAGCACAGGCTTGATGGGCTGAATTCCCTTCTCTTTTATGAATTTTTAAACTGCACATCATTTGCAGTATATGAAGGCTCACCTATGTGACCTAGACACAGAGATCAGATGAGAGGCAAGCTCTCAATCTAAGGCCAGGAGAGTGAGAGAAAATTAGCCAAAAATATCCCGTAATTGCTGTGTGAAAACATGTTTATGGATATTTACTAGCACCTTCTATGAAGAACACAATCAAAGACAATGACATCAAGCAGATTGTGAAGAGATAATTGCAAACAGTTCAGGCACAGCACATACAGGAAAATTAGTTATTTTTCACAGTCAATTTCATATTTGTAATGACTTCTACGAATGAACCGAAGATGATGTTGTGGAAATTGACAACAGGTCAAAGAAGAACATTAGGTTTAGTGGGTTGAGATCAGCTAATGAGAAATCTTTAACTCTTTACTCAAACCTTGATTTAAAACCCAATATTTCCAAGCAACGAGCAGTCAGGATTTTCATCTCATATTGAGTTCAGAAAGCTCTGACTGGGGTGTGTGCAACTGATCGCTTTTCGTTACTCTCAATGGGACCAAGCTCCCTTTTTATAATGTGGTCTAAAAATAAAGCTTATAATGTGTTGGCACACTTCTTTTTAAGGGAAGGAAAGAGGGTAGTGATTATCTGTGGTGTCTTTCATTACCTCTGTACTGATAGCGGGTGTTGTGAAAGATCTCACAGGTTCCACAAGCAGAGACAGATCTATATACCCCAGATGATAATGCTCTTGTGATCTTGGTTGGGAGCTAAGTGTTAGCCTGCACACCAGAGTGAACTTCCCTTGATTTTCTTTCTAGAATGGAATCTTTCACATCTGGTGAATGAACATTTCAAATGGCACAATTGCTTGCTTTACCCAGCCCATAAATTATCTGAGCTCTGATCCAAGCCTCTCTTCAAATGGTTCAATTTAATATCAGAGAAAATGTACATATACAGCCTGAAATTCGTACTCTTCACAGAGACATCCATGAAATAAGAAACCGGAAAGAATGAATGACAGTAACATCAGAACCCCAAAGGCCCCTCACCACTCTTAATCACTGAGGTTGCATCCACCATTTCCACTTATTTGGGCGAGCATTTGATCACCCTGACAGCAGCTTATAAAGTGGCTGCCTTCCTGGAAATTATTTTGTTATGCAAAATTCCATAAATCTGGGAAAAATCATTATGGGTATTGTGGTAGAATGTTTTATAGTGATGTACCACAAGCTATCATTATAATGAAAAACAGATTCATAAATCAAAGCTGCATGCTCCAAAGAGCCAATTTTGTTTTAGGGAAAATGTATTACTGAAAATTGAGGAATGTTTGTGTGCTATAAAAATGCAAGTTAGGAACTTCAGTGCAGAAACAAACTCACACGATGCCCGCTGGTGTCTTCAGTTGTGTATCCTCTAAACTGGCCTCAGTTTCCATGGACTTGAGAGTAAAAATTTTCTCAGCAGCTTTTCTTGCTGGCATTTTTACGTGCAACCATTTCATCTTTATGAGGGAACTTCCACTCACTCCTCCAAGAGGACCACAACGTTGTCATGGTTTGGAGTTTTGCATGCCTCCATAACCCGGAGAGCGATGTTGACTGGAGCCAGGGTCTTTGGCTCTTGCCAAACAGGTCAAAGGGTAGAGGTCAGACTGAGTGTTCCATCTGTTCTCCAGGTTCAGGAATTCAACTCAGGGCTAACAACCCTGACTGGTCAAACAAAACATTTATGGAAACAGCAATGAAGAATCCTTCTACATCTGAGTGAAATGGTATTGCAGAATCTCCGTCTGGGATTAGCATGACTGACAGTAGTGAAAACTGAGTTACTGACATGAAGAAGGAAGCCCAGAGATGGAGGACTTACATTGCTGCCGTAAACGTCAGCAAAAAAGAGGCATATTGGGCAGTTAGTTAAACTCACTGCCCTTTCTAAAGGAACCGCCACCCAGTTAACACAATTTTTTGCAACATGTAATTATTAAGTATTGTTAAGATAGACACGCTGCTTGCAACACATACATTTATGATCCACCTCCCCAAAGCACTGGTATCTCTGACCAGGGCAGTCCGTGTGGTGAGAGGCTGCCCATGGTGCCGTTAGGTAGGATCTTCCATGGATTTGACCCAGTAACAATGAAGATTGGTCGCATATGACTCAGGGGAGATGATGTTCCCATATGGCAGCTGTCCTTGTCTTTTATAGGTGATGGAAATCATCAATGTAAGTCTTCTTGCACAATAACAGAGGCACAGATCAGAGGAAAGAAGTTGTCTTGCTGTAGAGACGGGAAGGGATTTCTCTCAGGCAACCATAAAATTTTTGGTATTTTCTACTCCAGAATGAAGAGGAACATAGAACAGTACAGCACAAGAACAGGCCATTTAGCCTACAGTGTTGTGCCCAACCAGCTAAAAGTCAAATTAAAAAAGCACCCAAACATGGAGATACGGAGGGCGGAGCTTAGTCAAGATGGCGCTAAACAGCAACTCCTTTGCTTGCACTTCAGAAACAGCTCTATTTCCATCTTTAATATCTCTATTTTTCCCTTTCAGGGATTTTTTGAAGACCCTGACCTGGAGTTACACGCTGACTTTGGTTCTTTGTAGGAATGGGACCCGTTCTCGGGGTGTCACGACTGGCCGTTATTCGACGTGCCAAGGGCACGGCCTAAGAGTTCAGTTCACTTTTGGAGGCCTAGGATCTCGGCCTCTGGAGATGGACGGATCGAAGGTCAGTGCCCCAGACCGGTGTGTCGTGGGAGCTGGAAGATCTTCGGGTGTGTGTCCAGAGACCCGAGACCTTAGAAAAAGCAACACAACAGACTTTTAACATTGTAAACCAGTGAATAGTTTATGTCTCCCCTCTCGCTGTGAAACAGAGACATCACTTTTTCCCTTATTAGGGACAGAGAGAGAGCCTGTGGTATGTCGAATTCCGGGTGAACAATGTCGTCTTTGGAATACTGCAAGGCTGCGTCATTGCTGTTGCTGTTGCTGAACACTTAGGTGCTCGGTGGTGGGTGCCAATGCTTTTTTTGCCGGTGGGGGGAGGGGAAAGCGTTCCTTACTGCCGCTTACACGCGGGAGGGAGGGGAGCTGGGGGAAACTTTGAGGTTCTAACATGTAACTGTCATTCATTCTTTGGGGCACTCCTCTGTTTTCGTGGGTGGTTGCGAAGAAAAAGCATTTCAGGACGTATATTGTATACATTTCTCTGACATTAAATGTACGTTTGAAGCCAAACCCTAGTCCTTCCTAATTACAAAATGTCCTCATCCCTCTACCTCATATTCATGTGCCTATCCAAACATCTCTTAAAGGGCCCTGATGCATTTGCCTCTACCACCACACCAGGCAGCACATTCCAGACATCCACCACTCTGAGTAAAAAACTTACCCCCTCACATCACCTCTGAGCCTTCCCTCCTCTAGAAATGGAGTCACTGAAAACTTGGAGGCTCAGAGTGATACAGCACAGAAACAGACCCTTTGGCCAACTGGTCCACTCTGACCAAGATGCCCGCTAAACTGGTCTCACCTGGCTGTGTTTGTTCAATATCCATCTAAACCAGGGTGTTCCCAACTTGGGTCCACGGACTGTTTGGTTAATAATGGTAGGGATCATGGCATAAGAAGATTGGGGACCCCTGCTGTAAACCATTCCTATCCACGCATGTGTCCGTCTCCTTAAATGTTTTATTGTACCTGCCTCAGCCACTTCCGCTGGCAGCCTATTCCATATATGAACTACTGACTGTGTGAAAAAGCTCCCCCTCTCACCTAACACTCATACCCTCTAGTTCTTGGTTTCCCCAACTCTGGAAAAAAAACATTGTGTGCATTCACTATAGCTATGCACCCCTCGGTCTCTTACACTCCAAGAAATAAAGTCTTACCGTCCCAAACCTATCCCTGTAACTCCGGTCCTCGAGACCTGGAAACATTCTCATAAATATGTCCTACACTCTTTCTTTCAGCTTAATGGCGTTTCTCCTATAGCAGGATGACTAAAGCTGAACACAATACTCCAAGCTGGTTCCAGTTGGGTCAGATTACAGAGATTAGTGAGGTCCGGTTCATACTGAAAATGATGCCGGCTTCAGGGCCCATGGGGCTGACTCGTGTATTTATCACACTTTCTTAGACACCTGCTAAAGGCTTGCTTGACATGGTGCTCACTGAGGGTGAGGTGACCAAGAAGCAAGGTGATTTGATGAATTGCATGTCTACTCTCCATATATAACACATTTGATTGGGAGAAATCACTGCAATTGCTCACATGGTGGGGGGGGGGGGCAAAGAACGAAGGAGATCAGTACAGTAAAAGAATCTGGAGTAAATGGCAGAAAACCTAATTCTGAAGTGAGTGCACCTCCGGGGGTAAAGGGCAGGCAGATTCAATGTTGGAGCTTAGACTGGAAGGAGACAATTGTAGGGGTCTGGAGAGAGGGCTGAAAAAGAGTTTTGGTTGGATTGCTCTCAGGGACAGTACAGGGTCGATGGGCTGAATGGCTTCCTCCAGTGCCAGGTCATTCCAGGTAAAAGAGACAAGCTCAGAGGGAGGCACAAGAGACTGCTGATGCTGGAAGCCGAAGCAAAACACAACACACTGGAGGAACTCAGTGGGTTGGACAGCATCAATGGAGGAAAATAGACAGTCAACACCCTTCATCTGGACTGAAAGATGGAGGAATACAGTCAGTGCAAAAAGGTGGACCTCTTTATACTCACCCCTTTATATTCCTAGCTCTATTCAAAGTTCAAAAGGTTCAAAGTACATATAAATCTTACAACTTTGAGATTCGTCTGCTACAAAACAAGAAACCTGTAAGAACCTATTTTTAAAAAATACCGACAAACAGTCCATGGTATTGGCTCTGACCTCCGCAGCGCTGAGGCTGTGAATCTGCTCCAGCTGCTCCGGAGCGTGAGCTCCGTAGTGATTTGCTCTGCCGTGTGACGGACTGAAGCTGAGTCTATGAGCCTGTGCCGGCTGCCTCAGGCTTTACTTTTGTTCCGAATACCGCGGCTTGCTTTTACTGTTTGCGCAATGTGTGTTTTTATTTCTCCTTTTCTTTCCATCCAGATGAAGGGTCTCGACACAAAGCACTAACTGTCCATTTCCCTCCACAGATGCTGCCTGACCTGCTGAGTTCCTCCAGCTTTTTGCATGCCACTTCTAGATTGAAGGGAGGTATCCTACTGGAATATGGATCAGCTGTAGATATGGAAGGCTGGATATCTCAACCCCTGCCTTCTGCTCCCAGCAAAAGCATGACTTTCCCCTTTGTCCAT